>NC_062520.1:30253890-30353890 GCF_022655615.1 Tachysurus fulvidraco
CTCATGCTGAGCTTTATGTGTAAACCGTTTCCAGTCCAACGGAGAGCTCGAGGACGGCCGAGCCTCGACAGCACAGTCATTAAAACTGCCAAGAATCGTCTTGACTCGCGTCGATCGAAGTGTACAAGAAGCGAGCTTTTGTGTTCGAGAAGCAAGCGCTCAGTGCTCGCTGAACGCAAATGCTCGCTCACTCCTCCTCTGTTCCCATCATTCGCTTTGCTTCACGTCCCACAGTGCTGAAATAATTACTAATGGTCTTTTAAAGGTGCTGCTAAATAGACACACTTAGGATTCTTCTCTATAGAACCCTGGGGTTCTCTACTTGAACAAAAGAACCAATTATCCCCAGGAAAATAATTCTATTAAAGGTTTTCTATTAAAATCGTTCTATAATTCAAAGAAAGCGTGAGGTGAGACGAGTCCCAGTACTTTTTATGTGGACCTCTTTGTACACAGTGCGAGAGACGTTTTATAAAAATCCGTGATGAAATCCATTATTTGAAAGAAAAAGTATAACATTTTTGCATTTTTTTTGCGTTATCCTGTTTAAATTTGCATCTAATAATAAAAAAGAATAAAAAGAATAAGAATAAAGTGATTTTTTTTTAGATTATGTACAGAACCGTGAAAATCTTTTAACGTGAACTTAAGTGTAGTTTGGCTGGAAGTAAGACGATCCTCGTGCTCATGAATTAACTGGGACTCCGACAGGGTTGGATTTTTCAGGAAGCTTTAAATCTTTCAAGCATCTCGTGTGATAGAATAAATACGATACGATAGAAGTCAGATCTTCCTTAATGGAATTATCTTGTATGTCGTCTTTATCGTTACTCTAAACAGATAAAAATCCAACAGCTGTGGTTAGAAAAGAAAGATTAGAACATGCAGCTATAAGAAAGGAATCTTCTTCAGTGCGGTAACGTTACAGGAACTCGCCGTCTTTGCAGCAGTCCGTCACCGCTTCGTTTCTCGTGCCAGCGTGATGCCGAGTGCTCGATTCCTTCCACATTGTTTTAATAAATGACCTGTAATGTGTGCTTATTATAGCAATGAAACCACACACGAGTGGTAAAGAGACTTTTAAAACAATGCAGTGGAAAGAAAGGGAAAAAAATGTGTGAGCGGCTCCGTGTGACATCAGTGCGAAAGCAGCCGATGCTCCCCGTTTCCCATGAAGCCCTAGAAAGTAGGCCGCAGTCGGCTCTCGTCTGGCGCCACAGTCATCACGCATGTCAGTCCCTTGCGAGAGCCTCTGTTTTCCTTAGAGGATGAGCTAAGCTCCTCCTTTAGCCCTAACGATTTATTTTAGGCTCCTCTGTCCAAAACTGATGCACCCTCCCCCAATCCGATCCACAAAGACGCACACACACACACACACACACACACACACACACACACACACACACACACACACACACACACACACACACAGAAATGCCGTCTCTCCTCAAATCAGCGTTTACCTTGGCCGTGTTGTTTCAGCGCAGACCAATCAGCATGGCCTGTGTAAGGAATGTCCCCTGAGACTCGGCCCGGTTTCCCAATAGACCCATTTATTCTGAGGACACAAGCTGAACATCTGGTTCACATTAATGCTTGTACAATAGTTCTCATCCAGCTTAAACACGTCTGCACACTGGGACAAGTGGCCGAGCGCTCCCGGCTGCATCGATTCTGCACTTACTGAGTACGAGCACTTCATAAAACAGCGCTGGCGAATTCTCGATTCTGATTGGCTGAGACTGTGTGACATATTCTATATTCATGTTTTAGATATTTTATTCATTCTATATTCATATTTTATACTCATTCTGTCTATATTGTATCTCATCAACTGCATTTTCTTGTATAGTTTGTATAGTATAGTGTTATTTATGTCCGGACTTTTGAGAGTCACAAACGGCTGGAACCAAATTCCTTGTGTGTGTCAACACACTTGGCCAATAAATCTGATTCTGATATTAATGCCCTGTGTTCATATGTAATGTGTACTTGTACTACAAGCATTCCGTATAAAATGCACGGAGGATGTTGTCAGTGTCCATATTAGTTATTCAAATAAGAAAAAAAATAACATCAGGCAATAACCTGAGCTTGGGGGGCACGGTGGCTTAGTGGTTAGCACGTTCGCCTCACACCTCCAGGGTTGGGGGTTCGATTCCCACCTCCGCCTTGTGTATGTGGAGTTTGCATGTTCTCCCCATGCCTCGGGGGTTTCCTCCGGGTACTCCGGTTTCCTCCCCCGGTCCAAAGACATGCATGGTAGGTTGATTGGCATCTCTGGAAAATTGTCCGTAGTGTGTGAGTGTGTGAGTGAATGAGAGTGTGTGTGTGCCCTGTGATGGGTTGGCACTCCGTCCAGGGTGTATCCTGCCTCGATGCCCGATGACGCCTGATACAGGCACAGGCTCCCCGTGACCCGAGAAGTTCGGATAAGCGGGAGAAAATGAATGAATGAATGAATGAATGAATGAATAACCCGAGCTTTATGAACAGTCCACAGGGTTAAACGTAACACTGTGTACAATAAATATATAGTACCAGTGACAAACTGGTGTGGTGTAAAACTGTCAGGAGAAGTTTTGTTCCTCACATAGAAAGAGCTTTGGTGCTAGCTTGCTGATGATAATGGAATTTTCGGACAAATACAAGCTGAAAACAAATGCTCGCTTGTTAGCGCTAACAACTAGCTGCAGTTTGCAAAATAAACAAAACTTGTGATTTACTAGAGAAACTTTACTCTCTTCCGACATGTCGATTGTTTAAACGCTAAAGTTTTCCAGTTGGAATTTCAACTTGAGGGAGTTATCCACTTCCTAGGGGGAAGCTCCTAGTTACGATAATTCGCAGAATTAGCAGAAAGCGGTTTTAACGTTGACACGGAGGATAAAAACAAAGAAAGAAAGAGAAGAAAGACTTACGATAAGGACAAGAAGTAGGACGTGTTAATATAGGATCAGCTTTCCAGCGCTGGAGAGAACTGAAGGAGCAGGAAGTTGGCCACATATTCACAGGTTGGAGTTTCCCGAGTCAATAACTCCTGAGCTAAACGCTGTTACTACACAAATAACACCTCTTTTCTATCGTAGTAATGTAGAGAGGCAGCTACAACCGCGTTTTGTGTAGTAACAGCGTTTAGCTCAGGAGTTATCGACTCGGGAAACTCCGACCTGTGAATATGTGGCCGACTTTACTTAAGACGCCGAGGCGCTTTTTTCCTTCTCGATAGGTGAGTAACGTTGGTTTTGCTTTGTTACACAGAACTAATATATGCCTTTGTCCTTTACATCATTATGCTTGTGTGGCATTTTTGCTTGTTTGTTTATCTACAATCGTATTGTTCTTCCCTTCAGCTATGATAAAGACACGTTTCTTTCCATTATTTGCCTGGGTTACATATGTATGTGTGGGCGGAGCTATCGATACAGGGGTGGGACCCGTTTGAGTTAGGGGCGTGTTTGTTTTGGTGATTTCTAATGTCGACATTGGACGTTGTTTATTTCACTACTAGATATTATTAGTCTCAACAATTTTGTCTACAATTATTTTCCTCTTTCCCGTCATATATTATTTAAAAAAATTTAAAAAATCCTTAACCAGAAGTCTTTGGTGAAGCGCCGCACGTAGCTGTACCATGGCTGGTGTTTGAGTTTAAGACTGGAAGTAGACATACTGCACAGTCCAGTTTGGCACAGAACTTTCTCTTTGCTGATAAAAGGTCACCTTCTTGGCTTCCTAGCTTTAAATAGTTGATGATGTTGCACAGAAAAATTGAAATAACCTGGAATTAACACTGCTGCCTGGGAAAACAGCCAGTTGCTCTGTGGCTGTCGAACTGGATGGCTATAAAAGGAATCATTCAATGTCTGATTTACATGTTTTACTGTGTGTCTAGAGACTGCGTCATATACTCTCTCTCCCTCTCTCTCCCTTTCCCTCTTTCTCTCTCTCCATCTCTGTTATTAATACAACATATAAAGATAAATATATCCGCTATTATCGACACTCGAGCAAATCTGCTCATAATGTATTTATAAAATGTCTATTTTTAATATAGGGTTCTGCTCAGACCAGCGGTTTCCTCGCTATTATCGCTCTTCATAAAGTATCTCCTGCTAAACCGGAGTATCTGTGGTCCTGGATAAGAAATTTGCAGATCTTAATGGCATCCAGAATCTGGATACTAGATCAAGGGGGTTTGGGCAGATCCACGGTCTCCAGGAGGGCTGAAAGGATCTCCAGGGGATATAAAGTCTTAGGTGGGAAGTATCAAAGTGCTGGGAAGTACTTATGCCTCTGTTACTTGAGTTTCACCTAATAGTTTGACTCGAACCAAAGTACAAAAGACAAAAAAAAAAAAATGTCGAGAAACCTCAGTAGATTTCACCAAGACAAGCGAAGCATGGTGGTGGTAGCATCGTTAGCGTGCATCACTAACAAACACTTTGTAACTAACTTTGTTAATCACTTTGTGTTTAAGAGAACAGGAGTAACGAAGTGGTTCCTAAGCTTTAGCTACTTGTGTCATGTATTTACCTACTATTATACCTAGTACTGTATCTCCACATCATCCACATCAGAATAGAGCAGGATATAAAGCTCCAATTAGCCCCAATTATCTAAATAGCCTCGATCACAGATTACTCCACTTCCCTTTAGTTAGAAAGCGTTAATGGCCGGTCTGACGTGAGCAGCCAAAGTGTTTTATGTGTCATCTGGGAGTGAGGCTGTGGAGACCGACTCTCAGTGGGGGGGGTGCAGCTTTCGCTTGTAAACGTGCTGGAGTCTGCCGGCGCTCAGCCTCGGCACAACAGGCCTGTGTTTCAGAGCACGCTCAGGAATGTCCCACGGTGAGGGGATGGGGACGCGACCGGAAGTCAGGGAAAGGACAGAGGGATGTTCGGGCATGATGGGTGGTAGTGGAGGGGAGGAAGGTGGGGTGGTGGTTAGTATGGAGGAAGGTGAGGAGTGGGGGGTCATGCTCTCAAAGCACTCTTTGATTTACTACATTTTGTGTGTTTGGGTTGTTCATTGGGACAGTCAGAAGAGTTCACTTACGGCTCTCCACTAAATCTCCCTTTATTATGCAACGTTATAGGACGACCATTAAAAAAAAACAGACGACCGCCTCCACAACGGTTCAACTCATTACGTTTTATTACAAATAATTAGCCAAATAACTTTATATTATAGATCCCTATACCGTTTTCTACAGGAACCGGCCGAAAACCGGCTGTTTCTTTGTATTATTATTATTAAAACACTCGCACAAGCTGTTCAGGATAAGATCTTGAACGGTAGATAAAGCGAAATGTGAGGAAACAAACACCGCTAAAGGTTGAAAAGCTTTTGTTTTCATTCTGTTTTAATGTGGAATTTATTTATTTATTTATTTTTCAAAATGAACTCAGGCCATTGATATAAACACTAACTGTTTCAGATTAAATTGATGGTGACATGCAAAAAATGTTTGTACTAAACAATACAAAACTTAGCATTTAGCTCGAATAGCTAAATACAAGCAGCCGTACTAGTTTAAGTAGACTTTTTATAGCGTGGCATTTTCAAAATAATAAGATAAGGTTTTTCCGGTCATGAGATTTTCAACAGTTGTAGTGCAAAAAAAACAAGCTATGTAGCTATTTCTGGAAACAAACTGAATCAAATCGGAATGTTAACTGCTTTTTATTAAAAGAACCAAAAGCTAAATCTTTGTAAGTTTCCATATTTTGCCAAATAGTTTCAGCTCATTTTTCTCAGCAGCGTGTAGTGTCGCTAGCTATACGGATACTTTGGCTGTAGCTTAGCTACTTGGCTCCTTTAATATTCATGAGTAATTTACAAAAGAAGATAAGTTAAAAAGTCATAAAAATGTGAAGTCTTCCATCTCAGAGAACTTTTTAACTCCTCGAATTGGTCTCATCTTTCAGGAAGCCAAACTCTCACACGGTGGAACCGCACAGAAACAAATCCCTGGAAATTAGCAGCATGAAATAATACTGAAAAAAAGATAAACTGGTGCAAATCAGTAAGTGCAAAATGTTCGAATGTGAACAATGTGCAATTTGTTTGACCAGCAGGTATCCGGCTTTATGGCATAGTTGTTTTCCTCAAGGTTTTATAAGCTCTTTAATAGTCCATAACTACATCCTGAGCGCTAGCTAATTGCTATTATTCAGACTGAACGCTTTATTACTTGTGACTTTTGGTCAGAGTTTCTTTAATCGCTGGAAGTCGTCTCTGTGTAACGTTTTCATAAAAAATAAAAAACAAATAAATAAATAATTGGTTGAAAATTCCAGGCTATTAAACATAATCATTTTTTTAAATTACATCCACAAAATGAGTTTGTACGTAATTAAATAAAACACCCAGGTGGTGCTGTTATGTGAAAATCACCTCAACAATCACAATTTTTTATTTAGTTTAAAAAAAAAAGGTTATCGGTGGGCACGGTGGCTTAGTGGTTAGCACATTCGCCTCACACCTCGAGGGTTGGGGGTTCAATTCCTGCCTCCGCCTTGTGTGTGTGGAGTTTGCATTTTCTCCCCGTGCCTCGGGTGTTTCCTCCGGGTACTCCGGTTTCCTCCCCCGGTCCAAAGACATGCATGGTAGGTTGATTGGCATCTCTGGAAAATTGTCCATAGTGTGTGAGTGTGTGTGTGTGTGTGAGTGAATGAGAGTGTGTGTGCCCTGCGATGGGTTGGCACTCCGTCCAGGGTGTATCCTGCCTCAATGCCAGATGACGCCTGAGGCACAGGCTCCCCGTGACCCGAGGTAGATCGGATAAGCGGTAGAGAATGAATGAATGAATGAATGAAAAAGGTTATAGTTTATTTATAGGTACATTTAATTAAAGGCACTAAAACCTCCTTCCCCCTTCACTTTTTTTAATCGTACTTACGTCTCTTATATTCCGCCATAACATTGAGCATTAATGTAAACATTCTGACCAATCAGATGGAAGAATTTAACAGCTCACTGGCAGAAGAATTTTCATAAAAAAATAAAATTAAAAAAAAATTAAAAAAAAGCTCTGCGTCACATCTGTGGTTCTCACACCCGGACATTTTTGCTGAAAGTTTGAGTCATGGGTCAGTGTACTGTATGTGCTGGACTGACTGAGTCATGATATCGTGTGTGTGTGTGTGTGTGTGTGTGTGTGTGTGTGTGTGTGTGTGTGTGTGTGTGTGTTGGGGGTAGTTGGAGCAGTGAGACTATTACTGGTCTAGCTGCATATAGATGTGTAGTGTTTGAGAAAGACTGAGATAGAGTGAGAGAGGAGGTAGAGATTAGGGATAGAGGACTGGAGTGTGGAGGTGGCAGGAGACTGTAAGTCATTGTGGTGAAGGTTCGTGAGCTCAGGGGTGGCAACGATGCTGAAGCCCAACACATTCATCAACCTGCCCAGTCCCGCCGCCTTACTGGAGCCGCTGTGTTTTTTAACTCTCTCCCTCCCTCCCTCCCTCCCTCCCTCCTTTCCTCACCACATTCGCCTTCCCGATCCTCCACTTTCCCCCCATCCTATTCTTGTAACTTTTACCATCTTGTTCTGTCTTCCTCTCTTTCCCTGCACTCATTTTGCTCTTTCCCTCTTCCTCTTTCTGCATATGCAAGTTATTATTGTGTGTCACTGTGAGACTTGATTTTCACCCACACACACACACACACACACACACACACACACACACACACACACACACACACACACACACACACACACACACACACATACACACACACACACACACACAATGTCAGCATCAGTGGCCCCCGAGGAGACAGACATGGATCAGTGAAAATAATCAGCCTGCTGACGCCTGTACTGGTTTTGCTCTCTCTCTCTCTCTCTCTCTCTCTCTCTCTCTCTCTCTCTCTCTCTATCACACACACACACACACACACACACACACACACACACACACACACACACACACACACACACACTCACACACACACTCACACACACACAGTCTTTCAATCTTGTAGAAAATTTCCATTGACTTTCATAACGTGATGCCAGACATTGTTACATATTCCAGTCATTACAAACACACACACACACACACACACACACACACACACACACACACACACACACACACACACACACACACACACACAGAATAGAGATCAGCAGTCTAAAATACAAAAGAATACAACACTGAATAGAGTAGAATAGAATATAATAGCATAGAACATAGTATTATAGAACAGAACACAACCGATAATGCTTATGCGATTCCATAAAAAAAAGAATACAATAGTAAATCATACAATAGAACAGAACAGCATAGATAATCAAATAAATAGAACAAACAGAATAGAACAACATATATAAAAATATAAAAAATATAATAATAAATATAAAAAAAATATAAAAAAATATATAAAAATAGAACAGAAGGCAGAAATGTATATCTGTATAACTGTATATCTATAAACTCTACACTGTGTGTAATCTGTAAACTCTACACTGTGTGTAATCTGTAAACTCTACACTGTGTGTAATCTGTAAACTCTACACTGTGTAATCTGTAAACTCTACACTGTGTGTAATCTGTAAACTCTACACTGTGTAATCTGTAAACTCTACACTGTGTATTCTGTAAACTCTACACTGTGTAATCTGTAAACTCTACACTGTGTGTAATCTGTAAACTCTACACTGTGTGTAATCTGTAAACTTTACACTGTTTGTAATCTGTAAACTCTACACCGTGTGTAATCTGTAAACTCTACACCGTGTGTAATCTGTAAACTCTACACCGTGTGTAATCTGTAAACTCTACACTGTGTAATCTGTAAACTCTACACTGTGTGTAATCTGTAAACTCTACACCGTGTGTAATCTGTAAACTCTACACCGTGTGTAATCTGTAAACTCTACACTGTGTAATCTGTAAACTCTACACTGTGTAATCTGTAAACTCTACACTGTGTATAATCTGTAAACTCTACACTGTGTAATCTGTAAACTCTACACTGTGTGTAATCTGTAAACTCTACACCGTGTGTAATCTGTAAACTCTACACTGTGTATCTGTAAACTCTACACTGTGTGTAATCTGTAAACTCTACACTGTGTGTAATCTGTAAACTCTATACTGTGTGTAATCTGTAAACTCTACACTGTGTGTAATCTGTAAACTCTACACCGTGTGTAATCTGTAAACTCTACACCGTGTGTAATCTGTAAACTCTACACCGTGTGTAATCTGTAAACTCTACACCGTGTGTAATCTGTAAACTCTACACCGTGTGTAATCTGTAAACTCTACACCGTGTGTAATCTGTAAACTCTACACTGTGTGTGTGTAATCTGTAAACTCTACACTGTGTGTAATCTGTAAACTCTAAACTGTGTTTAATCTGTAAACTCTACACTGTGTGAATCTGTAAACTCTACACTGTGTATCTGTAAACTCTACACTGTGTAATCTGTAAACTCTACACTGTGTGTAATCTGTAAACTCTACACTGTGTGTAATCTGTAAACTTTACACTGTTTGTAATCTGTAAACTCTACACCGTGTGTAATCTGTAAACTCTACACCGTGTGTAATCTGTAAACTCTACACCGTGTGTAATCTGTAAACTCTACACTGTGTAATCTGTAAACTCTACACTGTGTGTAATCTGTAAACTCTACACCGTGTGTAATCTGTAAACTCTACACCGTGTGTAATCTGTAAACTCTACACTGTGTAATCTGTAAACTCTACACTGTGTAATCTGTAAACTCTACACTGTGTATAATCTGTAAACTCTACACTGTGTAATCTGTAAACTCTACACTGTGTGTAATCTGTAAACTCTACACCGTGTGTAATCTGTAAACTCTACACTGTGTATCTGTAAACTCTACACTGTGTGTAATCTGTAAACTCTACACTGTGTGTAATCTGTAAACTCTATACTGTGTGTAATCTGTAAACTCTACACTGTGTGTAATCTGTAAACTCTACACCGTGTGTAATCTGTAAACTCTACACCGTGTGTAATCTGTAAACTCTACACCGTGTGTAATCTGTAAACTCTACACCGTGTGTAATCTGTAAACTCTACACCGTGTGTAATCTGTAAACTCTACACTGTGTGTGTGTAATCTGTAAACTCTACACTGTGTGTAATCTGTAAACTCTAAACTGTGTTTAATCTGTAAACTCTACACTGTGTGAATCTGTAAACTCTACACTGTGTATCTGTAAACTCTACACTGTGTAATCTGTAAACTCTACACTGTGTAATCTGTAAACTCTACACTGTGTATCTGTAAACTCTACACTGTGTTTAATCTGTAAACTCTACACTGTGTGAATCTGTAAACTCTACACTGTGTAATCTGTAAACTCTACACTGTGTGTAATCTGTAAACTCTACACTGTGTGTAATCTGTAAACTCTACACCGTGTGTAATCTGTAAACTCTACACTGTGTGTAATCTGTAAACTCTACACCGTGTGTAATCTGTAAACTCTACACTGTGTGTAATCTGTAAACTCTACACTGTGTGTGTGTAATCTGTAAACTCTACACTGTGTGTAATCTGTAAACTCTACACTGTGTGTAATCTGTAAACTCTACACTGTGTGTGTGTAATCTGTAAACTCTACACTGTGTGTAATCTGTAAACTCTACACTGTGTAATCTGTAAACTCTACACTGTGTGTGTGTAATCTGTAAACTCTACACTGTGTGTGTGTAATCTGTAAACTCTACACTGTGTGTGTGTAATCTGTAAACTCTACACTGTGTGTGTGTAATCTGTAAACTCTACACTGTGTGTGTGTGTAATCTGTAAACTCTACACTGTGTGTGTGTAATCTGTAAACTCTACACTGTGTGTGTGTAATCTGTAAACTCTACACTGAGTGGATTCAGTGTTCAGTAGCAGCGGCCTGTGAGCAGCGGCCTGTGAGCAGCATGTTTCCAGGTTAAAGCAGAACTCATGTTTAATGGTTGCTTTTCTCCCCCTTTTTGTTTAACTTTTGACCTAAACCATGCGCTTTGTTGTTGACATGATCTCATCACACACACGGCGACTCCAGTCACGGCTGCATTTTCCCCAACCGTCAATGATCTGCATTCACTTCTCTACACAAATGACTTTCACATGTACAGAAAAAGAAAAATTCAGTCTCTTCGTTTTTTCTTTCACTTGTTACTGTTACAATACAACAATAACATTCGTGTTGTAAAAATCCAGCTTCCCCCCCCCAAAACGCTGTGTTTTATTTCTTTTATATCACAGCAGCTTGCCAACATTTGCAATTATTTGTTTATTAAAGAACGATGTGTGTGTGTGTGTGTGTGTGTGTGTGTGTGTGTGTGTGTGTGTGTGTGTGTGTGTGTGTGTGTGACTTTTCTCATACATTCCATTCCTCCCCCCAACACCAGATACATGTAAACGGCAGAAAATCTAATAAAATACAGCAAACACATTCATGAAATCAGAACTCTTACTCACATATCTGTGTGCAAAGTACCTGCAGGATCAACACACACACACACACAAACACACACACACACTGCTGGCCACAAAATGTCCCACCAAATGCAACACTCCTTTCTCTCCCTCCTCTCCTCTCTACTTCTCTTCTCATAAATATGCCCTCATTTGACAAACACGCCGTGCGCCGAATTCCCGTTGGTCTTCTTGACGTCATCAGCGCATGAGCCATGACTGAGTTCACCTTCTTCTACACGTTGCTCAAGAACGAGCTCTTTCCTAACCGCAAAAAATCCAGAGACCCCACAAACTTCCATTCTTGGTACATTCAGGTTTTCGGGAGTGTTTTCGGGGGTGTGAAAACTTCTGAGCACTCTTGTTTTTTTTTTTTGTTTTTTTTATTTTATTCATATAATACTCCGTTGCCTTTATCCGCTGAACGAATGGTGCATTTTTTATCCGTTTATTGTTAAACGTCACGTCATTTAGTTTCTCTCTCCTGAAGATACAGAGAGTGTCAGAAAACGTAGAAAAGCCGGAGACTTGAGTTTCTTGAGAACTAGTAAATAAATATCTTTGTTTCGATCGTCCCTGTGAATGACCTGAAACGCTCTTTCGGTTCCGTTTTCATACTTTCTACTTTTCTTTTACTTTCTTCTGACTTCATTCTTATTCCACTTCACCACCACCACCACCACCACCACCACCTCTGGTTATTTAGAGATCAGTGATGTGCTAACTCTCCAGTGTCTCACACAGTCTCTCTCTCTCTCTCTCTCTCTCTCTCTCTCTCTCTCTCTCTCTCTCTCTCTCTCTCTCTTCCTGTCCAAGTTACCCTCAGTGCCAGCAGCATTTGGCCCACGCTTGGCCTGCAGTTCTTTTTTTTTTTTTGCCTGCACTGGGGCTTGATCAGTCAGTACCCCACAGATTGACGAGCCCTCAGATGCCGATTTAGTGTACATGTCAGCCATGCTGGAGCCACCGCACATCTGGAGTCGACTAAAGACCGAGGGAGAGTGTGAGTGAACAAGCAAGACAGAGTGAGAGAGAGAGAGAAGTAAGGGGTGGTGGTGGTGTTGTTGAGGGGGATTCTTTGGCTTCAGCAAGTGTAACCAAGCTCTGTATCATCCCACCCTATCCCTCCTTCCTTTTCCACTCCTTCCTCCTTCTCAGTGCATGCATTCAGGATCACGAAGAAGGCTCATTTGAGCTGGATCTTCCTCTCTTTGCCGGAGAGGTGACAAAATCGTGCCCGTAGCGATATCTGTATTAAACCAGGCGCATTTGAATCATTTCTGCATGAAAGTAAAATGAATCGAATGAATCAAATAAGTTGACTCCTTCACTTGTCATTTCGTTAAGTTTATACGACCGAATCCTTGATTCCGATCGACCCGAAGCGGAACAATGGACGCGACACATAACTGCACGTACGACGTGTTTCGTCGTTGTGTTTCTGTAACCTTCGAGGAAGGAGTCTCCAGTTTCAGAGCTCGGAAACAGTTAAAAGCGAAGAGTTTTTTTTTTTTGCTATAAAAACTTAAAAAGAAGGAAAATTTATCACCGCTGGAACATAAGTGAGAACAGGCACAGAAGTGTTTTGTGACGTTTTGCTCGTAACGGATAAAAAGTAAAACATATCCTTCTTTAATTCAGAAAAAAAAAACGGTAGTTTTTGCAGAAAATGATCCAAGCCGTATAACATAGATTGCAAAATGTAACATGTAACGTGTGTGAGAGTCTGAGAGTTGCGTAAAGGTTGTGGACTGAGAAATGATGACGATGACGATGATGATGATGATGAGAATATATATATATATATATATATATATATATATATATATATATATATATATATATATGTATATAAATCAAGAAAGTGTGGAAAGTCTTGAAGTCCGGGAGCTAGAAATACAAAATGGATCCAGGATGCAAAAAAAAAAAGAGAAAAAAGAAAGAGTGGTGCAAAAGAAAGTCACACAAAAAGTCATATACAGAGAGAGAGAGAGAGAGAGAGAGAGAGAGAGAGAGAGAGAGAGAGAGAGAGAGAGAGAGAGAGAGACAGAGAGCGAGAAAGAGTGAGACAGAAAGCAAGGTCTAAAGTGTCAAGGAATTCATTGTCTGCTCTCCACCTGTTATTATTCTGGACCCAATCAACCTGCTAGCCAGCCTGGAGCCGGTGGCCATCTGGAAACGTTGCAGTGTTTATAAACTTGGCAGGGCTGCGCTCTCTGGGGCCTGACCTCCCACACAAATCTGGAAACAATTAGAGCACGACAGAGCGCCTGATTACCGCTGAGAAGCCGAGCGCTCACCACGGTCGGCCACGGGGACGCCAGGCCCTGCTCCAAGCTCCAAGCTCTGCATCATCACCGGTTAGGTCAGACCTCAGCAGTGAGATGTGAAGAACATTTTCTGGATAAGTTACACTTACTTGTAGATTATTTGCAGATACATTTGTACTATATGTACACACACACACACACACACACACACACACACACACACACACACACACACACACACACACACACACACACACATACATACATATACACACACAGAAAGTTCATTGTTATCAACGTGCTACTGTTCGCTTTGATCGTGTTCACGTCCAAAAGCCCACATCCTCTCTTACAGCTGGAGACTGTATGACTTCACACTTTTTGCACTGGTGCCAAAGAGGAAGAACTGAGGTACCCCATTCAGAAAAACCCCACTGAACACACACACACACACACACACACACACACACACACACACACACACACACACACACACACACACACACACACCATTCAAAAAAACCCTACACAACACACACAAACACAGATAAACAAACACACACAAAGAAACACAGGTAAACACCATTCAAAAAGACCCCACTGAACACACACACACACACACACACACACACACACACACACACACACACACACACACACACACACACACAAACACCATTCAAAAAGACCCCACTGAACACACACACACACACACACACACACACACACAAACACCATTCAAAAAGACCCCACTGAACACACACACACACACACACACACACACACACACACACACACACACACACACACACACACACACACACACACACACACAAACACCATTCAAAAAGACCCCACTGAACACACACACACACACACACACACACACACAAACACCATTCAAAAAGACCCCACTGAACACACACACACACACACACACACACAAACACCAATCAAAAACACCCCACTGAACACACACACACACACACACACACACACAAACACACACACACACACACACACACACACACACACACACACACACACACACACACACACACACACACACACACACACACACACACACACACCAATCAGAAGGAAGAATTCCTTATTCAGATGGAACATGTACTGTACTGTAAGTGTATTAGAGGGTGTTCATGGTGTTTGTAGAAGGCACACTGGAAACAGGATGCCAGCAGAGTGTGTGTGTGTGTGTGTGTGTGTGTGTGTGTGTGTGTGTGTGTGTGTGCCAGAGGAAGAGTCAAGGCAGTGTCCTTCCTGCCCAACACTTCCTGTCTACAGGAAGAGTCCAGCATGTAGCTTTTTCACACCCTCAGCATGCACTTGTCTGCCAAGTCATCTGTTGTTGTTTTTTTTTTTTTGTTTTTTATTAACCACTTGCTCCTTTTTTCAGGGTTGACCAACATGGGCATTTTGTTGTTGTTGTTGTTGTTGTTGTTGTTGTTGTTGTTGTTGTTGAAATATCACAACTGCATTTTTTCACACAGACGTGTTTTTTTTCCCTCTCTCTACAGGTGCACCTCATCGCTGCTCCAGCTGGTGGCAACAAGACACAAGGTCTTACTCACCTCCTTCACACACACACACACACACACACACACACACACACACACACACACACACACACACACACACACACACACACACACACACACACTCATAACATTACACCTCACAAGTTACAGTTCAAACCTCCGTGGTCTCTAGGGTGACATTCTGAACCAAATAATAAACAACAGTGTTTTTCATAAAGCTGTTATGGACATATCGAATTTCCGTCCATGAGGTGGACACTAATGGAATGTGTCTCCAGCATCAAGACGTTTGGTGGACGAGTTTATGTTTATGTAAGGGATGTACGTGGTAGCCTAGTGATTAAGGTGTTAAGGCTACCAATCGGAAGGTTGTGAGTGAGTTCAAGTCCTACAGTACGTCCACCAAGCTGCCACTGCTGGGCCCCTGAGCAAGGCCCTTAATAACCCTCAGTTGTATAAAAATGTAAGTCGCTTTAGATAAGGGCGTCTGCTAAATCATATAAATATTGACTAGAGTGAAGTTACTAAAGCCTGAGTGTCTTCTTGACCTTTGACATAAGCTAGGTGTAGGAGGATACGCACAGATATTCGGCTCTGACGTATAGAACGATGGCAAAAAAAAAAGCTCCAAAAATTACACACAGGTTGAATCTCAGCCTGAAGGTACAACAAAAAAAATCTCTCTAGAAGTTCAGGAATGTTCCTGGCTCCTTACGTTGTGGCGGTGGGTGATTTAACAGGGTCTCTGCCTCTAATCTCTTTCGCTACATTAATATTTCTTGTCCAAACACATACTTTTGTGTAAAGATGGTTGTTTTTTTGTGCCTTAATGGAAGCAGGTGGTTTCTACACAGGAGTTATCACTCACCTGTAAGCCGAGCTCTGTTACCTACAATATCACCTGCTCTGTTCGCTCTCTCTTCGTCCATCCGCTACGGTGAATGAATTGGATTAAGAACACCTCAACCCCGAAGCTGAACTTCCATCGGTTCGACGGATTCCTGTTGTGGAACCTGATGTGTAGCTCATCCGCCTTAGGGTCTGATGGGTGTGACGTGCTTTTCTGCTCAACACGGCTGTAAAGAGTGGTTACTGTACATACACAGGCACCCAGAAATGCCACAGGAATTAAAAAATATTTTGTTGTTTGTTTAATTGTTGATTCTGATGTTGAACATCAGCTAAACTACTCTACTGCTGGTAATACATGACTAGCTGACTTTACAGGTGTTCCTAATAAAGTGGACAGCGAGTGTCTGTGGTGGGCTTTTTCCTTTTCTATTACTTGATATATATTTTTAACAAACACACTGTTTAAAAGAGTTTGTCTGCTTAATTTAGCCTACATTTATGTTAGCAATGACTCAGTGAGAGAGAGAGAGAGAGAGAGAGAGAGAGAGAGAGAGAGAGAGAGAGAGAGAGAGAGAGAGAGATTGCGAAGAGAAAAAAAAGCCTGGAAGAAAGTAGCAGGGATTTGCTAATAGCTCTGGTAAGCATACATAGCTAGCCTTGCTAGTACAGTCAGCATACTTTGCTAATCCTTAAGCAGACAAAGCTAGCTGAGACCTAGCATCTACGCTAAACAGCAAGTTTTCACACTGATTAGTGTGGTGGGGCTTTTTTTTATTGCGTGTTTTTAACTAGTTAATACAAACACACACAGGGCCTGGAAGGAAGTAGCAGAGTTAGCTATGACACGGTAAAAGAGAGAGAGAGAGAGAAAGAGAGAGAGAGAGAGAGAGAGAGAGATTATGACTGGTGTTTATTGAAAGTGTTTGTTGCCTTTTTGGACCCCTTTATCATGTGTAATGTTGCTCCCATATAAAACAGTTCGGCTCAAGCCCAGACATTTTTAGGGTCATGACTGAGGACAATGTCCTGTCCAGAGACGAGCTGTTTCGTTTTGACGTTTTGTTCAAACCGACCATCAGAACTAGAGGGTATTCTACATTCTACATATTCTAATGAATATGTTTTTTTTTTCATTGGTTGTTGTGTTAAATCTTACCCGGACACAATAGTGCTATTTTCTGATTGGCTATTGTGTGGCCTCTGTTTCTGATTGGCTGATAAGTGTCAGGCTCGACTAAGAACTGAGACGCGCTCGATTCCTGCCCGTTTCCATAGAGACAGCGGTGCGGACAGATACATTTTGGGCGCTGCGGCTTATTAAATATATGATAAATAGTCAAAAAGTTTTTTCTGCGTGAGAAATACGATGTGTGGCGTGAGAGCGTGACAAAAGACCCAAATGCGTGACGTCACTCTGAATGCATGACACTTGACAGCCCTGAGTACTGCTTGTACAGTTAGCTTACTTTGCTAATATTCTAGCAAACAAAGCTAGCTGAATCCAAACATAGTAAACCAAACAGACAGTTTTCACACTGATTTATGTTTTTTTTTTATGTTTAACTTGTTAGCTTTAGAAGCTATACCTCTTCTCCTCAGAACTAAAAAGCAGACATGAGAAACTTGATGTGAACGTCAGGTCAAGATGTCTACAAGCTTGAGCGATTTCCTCACATGAAACAGTTCCATTGGATCAGCTGATTGGCCATCTGAAGGCTTTTCCCACGGTTTTCCTCACACAAATATTGTAAAATTCTAACAGGCCGCTTGACAGGTGCACGCCTCATCCGTTCGTATTATTTGTGTTGAAGTAGCAACATCAGCTGAGTTGACTAAACCACATGGCGTCTACTTCAGCCTCGGAGCTATGATGCCTTCACGAGGGCACAGAGAAATATATGACTGGAAACGACGTGTTTTAACTTGCGGTTGGTGCTGCTTTGTGGTTTTGCTGCTTGGAGCTGTGGAATGTAAAGGCTTGTCACAGGCTGATGGGTGTGTGTGTGTGTGTGTGTGTGTGTGTGTTGCTTTGCCTTACCTTGCTCTGTCATTAGAGCAAAGCACTCACACGAAGGCATGAAGAACCACCCTGGTTGAGCTCCATATTTTCACACTGCAGTCCCTAAATAAAGGGTTTCGCATGTTCGCATTATCATCATCATTAGTAATGATTGTTTGTCTTTGTGGTTTGGGTCCTTCGCTAAATATCACTTATCCTGTTTATATATACAAAATAGTTTTTTTCCCCTCTCACAAGCACTCTTATGTGCATTCACTCGAGCTGTGGTTTGTTGACTCTGAACGAATTTTCGGATCATTTTGTGCTTGTCGTTGTTTGTTGTCGGGAGTGTTAAGACATGCTATAAAGATGGCTTTATCTTGCTGCCGATGACCTGAAGGAAACGGTAAAGCGGTTTAGCATAAGCGCCGCAGTCTTCCCAGGGTTGACACCAGACGTGTCGCTTCTTGCTCCTATCAAAAGAAACCTTCCATTGGATTTGTTAAAAAAAAAAAAAAGAAGAAGAAGAAAATTCTCGGGTTATCTCGTGTTTCCTGCCGCACACATCATTCTAGGCTGAAGTCATCGCTCTTAATACGGAGCTACTCTTCTTCCTGTGGTGGAAAACGTTTCCTCTGACTGGTACGAAGGTTTCAGTGCTTGCACTGGAGACCCCTTTCAAATGTCTCAACAGAATTGATAAACATTACCATTACAAGCTACACACAAAAAAAAAATAATAATGCCATTAAAAAACAAACAAGAAACAATCAATTGTGATAACGATGTCCCCACTGTATGAGATGACTACAGAAATACAGAGATGAGAGGAGGAGGAAAACGGAGGAAGGAAGATCTTACTGATGACCTCTTCTCTTTAAGGGTGAGGGAGTTAAGTGAATTTGTAAAAACAAAAGCACATATTTTCTTTGGCCTGCAGCAGTGTATTCTGGGAGACAGCAGCTGCAGGTGATGTTCTGATGTCTTATAGATAAGCAGCGTTGGCTTTAACCTTTCTGTTCTAAGAGCAAACAGGGGGACCAGACCCTGTACTGCAACGTACCTGATTCGATCAGAATGTACTGTATTGAGCCATGTGTAATTAAAATGCCAGGTGATCCCAATATACTGTATAATATAGGGTTGTAGTAGTGAAGTGGTTAAGGTGTTGGGCTACTGATCATGGGAAGGTCATGGGTTCGAACCCCAGGTCCACCAAGCTGATGTAATACACCAGGTCAAGAAAGAACCTGAAGTTTGTTTAAGAGGAACAGCATCATTAAGGTGTTAAAAAAGTAATAACCCAAATTTTGAACATCCCACAGATACTGAAAAAAATATAACACAATCGTGACCAAAAAGAAGAGTAAGAGAAGCCACCAAAAGGCTCTAAAGATATGAGTTCACCAGATATCCATTACTTGGACCAATACGCTGGGCTGAAATTTGTCCAAAGTGTAACTTTATTGCCGCGGTACACCGTAGGATGTTTGGTGGAAACCCAATACCTTGAGAACACCATGCCTACAGTGAAGCATGGTGATGGTAGCATTATGTATTTTCATCAACAAGGACTGGGAAAACCAAATGCAGGACGAACCGAGAAGAAAATCTTTTCCATTTGGCACGAGAGCTGCAGAGTGGAGAGCTGAGCATCACCGTCCAACAGCCTCACTGCCAAAGCTCTACTGGAGTAGTTCCTGCCCAGTCAAAGCTTAGATCCGATTGGGATTATCTGCAGACCTAGCTTGAGCAATTTAGCCATTAAGACAGGACCAAGATATGCTAAGGTGATAAAGAGATATGCCCGAAGGCTTGCAGCTGTAATTGCAGCCAAACCTGGATCTACCAAAATGTCACAATTAAAGGCTGGAATATTCGAACGTTAAAATCCAACTTCTGTTCCATCACTATAAACTTCAAAAGGGGGTAAATACTTATGTAAAGCACCGGATTGGAAAGACAGACATTATTCAGCATTCTCCGTCCTTATCTACGCAGGTTCTAATCTGTCAGTATATGGTCCAGTATCTGTTCAGTGCTCTGAAAACATGGCAGGTTCCAACAGGTCCACGCAATATGAAAGCACATAGTTTGCAAAGGCAATTCAGGCAGAAGCTGCGAGCACCTGCACACATTTCACATTTCAAATCATACCTCTGTTTCAAACAAGCCACACATCCAAGGATTCCAAGCGTGTTCTCAGTTATAGCAAACAAACAAAATTCCCAAGAGGAAAGTTGCACACGGTTGTTTTGTGATCAGGTTCCAAACGACAGACACCCAAAGAAGGGAGGAGATTTACAGGTAGCACCAAAGCACTGTGTTATATATACACTTTAATACAGTTTGGAAAGCGATTGCGACAGTCAGCATGCAAGATTTCACACTGATTAATGTGGTGGGGCTTTTTTTTATTACGTGTTTCTAACTAGTTTAAAACCGATATCGCTTTTAATCAAAACAAACACGGGGCCTGGAAGGAAGTAGCAGAGTTTGCTACATTCACACTTTTATGCAAGTTAGCAATGACACGGTAAGAGAGAGAGAGAGAGAGAGAGAGAGAGAGAGAGAGAGAGAGAGAGAGAGAGAGAGAGAGAGAGAAGAAAAAAAAAGCCTGGAAGGAACTAGCAGAGATTGCTAATACCTCTGGTAAGCACATATAGCTAGTATTGCTTGTACAGTTAGCTTATTTTGCTAATTTTCTAGCAAACAAAACTAGCTGATTCCAAACATACTTTAATCTAGTTCGCGAAGCGTCTTTACAACATGATGCTACCACTAGGTGATAAAAAATTTTGTGTGATTAAGGATTTCAACAGTCAGCATGCGTTTTACTCGAGTCTAGGATCTGGATAAGGTAATAACTTCTTAACAATGCGTTTAATCTCGAGGCGACATTTTGCACTTGACTTTTGAACTATTTTTTCGCCCAGGGTTCAACGGTCTAACGTAGCTACAGTACGCATACCTGATTCTAATACCAAGTAAACAATACAATAAACAAGAACAATTGTTACAGCAAAATTTTGTGCTACTACTGACGCCCACCCCCCCACCTGCCGAGCACGGTATAGCTACATATACTGTAGCTAAGATGAAAGCTTTGTGAAAGCCTTTTTTTTCTGGTTGGTTGTTAAGCTATATATGAATCCCGGACACGAAGCCGCTCGTTTCAGACTCGAATATTTCGTTTTGGTAAACGTTTTTGTGTACATCATCATCACCGCCAAACAAACAAACAAACAAACAAACAAACAAACAAACAAACAAACAAACGGTGGTGTAACTGAGCTCACTTCAGTTTATTTCCCACTTGCATTGATCTGATGAAGCGAAGCTTCCTCGACTGTGAGCCCTGAAGCGGGATGATTCACGCGGCTCGGCACTGCTGGACTGGATCGGAGCTTGTTTGATGCCTCTGATTGGCCTTCACACACAGGTGATTTTCAGCAGGGAGCGATTACAGGGGGCCAGCGATGCAGGACCAGACACGCACACTCGCATACCTACGAGACTGGAGGGTATGTACACATGTACACACACACACACACACACACACACACACACACACACACACACACACATAGTTAGAGATTTATTCTGAAATATGCAAAATACACATAACACAAACTCTATTTAAATGAAACGACATTAACAGAAAGAAAATGTCATTGCGGTCATTTTGTATAACAGTATTTACCATGTTAAAGCACAACACTGCGAATAAATATTTATAACATACAAGTCGCAGATACCATTTAATTATGAATTCATTAGTATGCATCAATTTAAATTATGCAAATAAAGCTTTGATTTAAATATGTAAATAAAGGGGAACTCTAGATTTTGCTCACTGGTGGAAAGAAAACGTTTGTTTTCACCGTAGGACATTTTTAAGGGACAACAAGAAAAGTTTAAGACAACAACATGATGTGCTGTGATAAAATTAGCTATTTTGACATTTTTTGCAATAACTCTAATGCAAATTTTAGAATGTTCCTCAGTGTTTAATTTCAGATTTGGGAAAATTTCATCAGCATGGAGATTTTTGTCGCGAATTTTGTCACGATTTTGAGGAAAATCAACGAATATTTTGTACAACATGTCATGACTGTAAAGTGGGCGGAGCCCACTTTACAAGAGCAGCTCTTTACAATACAAGAGCAGCTCTTTTTGTGTTCGAGTTTTTTTTTTTTTTTTGAAGATCAATGTAAAGTAGTTTGCATTTAATAATCAAAATGAAGAATTACTTCCACATGTTCGCTAACTTTTAGCATCACGCTGTCTGAAAGCTCCAGCGACGTGTACAGTGAACACTGTAGATCAGTTATCTGATGAGTCTGAGTTCAGACTTGCCCCAGCGGCGTCTAACAGGTCCGGATTCCTGTTTATTTCTTCCACAAGAGTCTCCGTAGGTCTGTTCTGTGCACCTGCCACGGCAAGTGCGCTCTCTCTCCTCTCCCCCTCACACAAACACACACACACACACACACACACACACACACACACACACACACACACACACACACACACACACACACACACACACACAGGTCTGAACCTGCCAAAACAACAACCTGTCCTCTAATCCCTGTTCTCTTTAGCCTGCAGGCTGTGTTATCGCTAGCCATTGTCCAGAGTCAGTGATGTAAGTTCTTTCCTCTTTTTTTCTTCTACTTCTTTTATTTTTTTGTGTGGAATTCTTTTTACACTGTTGTTTTCCGCTGCGGTGCTTGAGAAGCTGTCAGCCAACGAACACAAATGGTCAGGGGTCACCGGGAGTCGTTTTTCAGGCTAATGTAACGCGGCGCACGGAGAGGCGCTCAGGAATGTTGCGCAGATGCGTATCTCTTCCTGAAGGTGTGAAATTGTAGTCGTGGAAGAGGAAACGTACACATTGTGTTGAAGTAAGGGGGCAACACAGCCCCGGAGTCCCGGAGTTTCCTGACATGGTTTTACACCTCACGAAATTCGCCTTTGTAACAACAAACTTAATGTTGCTTTGATAAACTGGAGTGTCTGTAGGTGAGTCGGATGGGATACGACTACGACTCCCTGCTGCAAGAGGAAAATAATCAACCAGTCATCTATTGAGATAAAAAAAATACACGGTCTGAAATTATACGACAGCTGTTCGGAAATTTACGCGTCTGTGATGATGACACTGGAGACTCTTTCCATACGGCAACCAATCAGATTTGAGAATTCCCTGTGCTGGGGTATACCAGAATGTATGGCAATTTTTGTCATGCTTATCTGTTTAGCGTGACCTCAATGTCCTTTAAGTGAGATAGTGGGAGAAACCAAAACAAAAACGTAGCTTGTCATGTGACAGAGAAAGCGTCAACTCATCTGTACCGGAGATGTCAGGAAAACTGAAACTGGAGACTCCATCTTTGTGGCAACCAATCAGATTTGAGAATTCACAGCATTGAAAACTCTCAGTGTGTGTGTGTGTGTGTGTGTGTGTGTGTGTGTGTGTGTGTGTGTGTGTGTGTCTAAGAGCATTAAGCGATGTGAATCCTGGCTACACCTGCAGCCCTCAGAACAAGTGTATGAGTGTCTGGGTGGGCCGTGCTCAAACCTGCCCGTGCTCCGCCCCCAGCACCACGGCACACAGGTAAGGAATGCAGGGAAAGACGATCAGGTGCAGCAGGGCGCGTGGCAGCATGCCGTACACAAGTAACCTGCTTCACCGCACTGAACTGATTTCTGGTATATGACTCGCTTTGGAATGCAGCAAAATCTGTCACTTCCTACACAAAAGACACAGAAAGAGCATAAAGGTTAAGATAAAATGATCAGCAAAAGACATGACAATCACCTGACAGTTGAATCTGTAGGTGTTTTAAAGAGCCGAGCGAGCGATGTGGTTAAAATTTGGGAAATTTTCCAACATTTGGCACGAACCACCTTAACAACTGGGTGGAGATGGATAACTGTAGCCTGAGGGAATAAAATCTCTCTCTCTCTCTCTCTCTCTCTCTCTCTCTCTCTCTCTCTCTCTCTCTCTCTCTCTCATTCTTCCTTTTTCTCTGCTGCCATTTTTTCAGGTGTTCCTAAAAGCCTGGGTGTGGACAGTGTACTTTTGATATCTCTGTAATTCTCATTTTTAATGTTATAATCATTAGAGGACATGACCGAAGCATGTTACTGCAGAAACAGTCACATTTTTTTGTGTTCATGTTTCACTCACACACACACACACACACACACACACACACACACACACACACACACACACACACACACACACACACACACACACAAAATAACATCAGCACACCCTACTTTTTTTTTTTTTTTTTTTTTTTTACACTGGAGTAAATTGATTCATTTTCTTTCATCTCATGATTGTTTTTTGTAATTGAATCAAAAGATTCATTTATGTTTAGATAAATCATAAATAAATCATGTACTAATTTATTAAAGTCACAGAAATGATTCATTTATCAATACATTGATTTTTTTTTAAATCAATTCATTATGGTTCACGGTTTTTAAATGACTCCCTATTTTTTTTTTTATTAACAAATGATTCAATTATTTCTATGTTGATTTTTTTATATAAACGATTCATTTATTTTTCTTTTTCATACATTTTACTTTTTCTTTTTGTAATTGACTCATTTATTTCTACAGGTTCATTTGTTTTTACAAATTATTTATTCATTTTCAGATTTTCCTACATGATTTACATGATTTTCTCACGTCAATTTTTTTTTCAAATGATTCCTTTTTGATTCGATTTCTATGTCAATTCTGTTTGTTAAAAAAAGATTCATTTAATTTTCTTAATACATTCATGTATTTCTTGTTGTCCGTTTCTTCCTCCACACGATTTATTTCTTCATGTTCACGTGATTGTTCCGCATGAGATTCGTTTCCTTTCTCACGTGACGTTGTCCTTGCTGGTGATTCGTTTATGTGTACGTTCATTTGTCTTCTTACAAATGATTCATTAGAAAAGTGACACACGATTCATGGATCGTTTTACACGCTGGTCACGTGGGGCAGAAAAAAACACATCGCGTTTTTTTCTCGATCCTGTGGGTATTGTACATGCCTTTAATGAGAAGAAGGATCATTAACAACAAGCTCGTTTACCTTCTTTAGGATTCACACGCTCACTTGACGCCGGTCCAGGCCGCGGTGAGCGCTCGTTCCGGCATGATTTATGAATCGTTGCTGCTGCTTCCCTGTTATCTGGAGCCACTTTTCACTGAAAGTTATGTTAATGTTACCCCTTCAGAGAGGACAGGGATATTATTTACTGTCCACGAGCCAAGCACAAGATTTAAACGAGAGCCTGTAGAAGAGTTTGGGGCAGAGAGGGAGTTAAGGGGGCTGGTGGATTTGGGAGAAACAGTTGAGGGGGCCCATCTCAAATGTTCATTTTTCCAGAATGTGTGTGTTTTTGTTGTCTTAAGTTTTCCTTGGTGGCGGCGAACAAAGTGTTCCACTGTGGAGTGAGCCGTGGGCCTGCAGACACAGTGTCTGTGCTGGGAGTTCCTGTCCCAGGCCCAGATCCCGCAGACCCACAGCAACCAGGACAAGGTCAAACGCTCTCCGGCTCCAAACGAACGGCTGGGTTACCTCAGCGGACCGGCTTTCGGTTTCTCAGCAGCAGGAAAATTGAAAGAATAGAGAACAGAGAACTGGTCCTGCTTAGTAACATACAAGAAAGTGAGTCGGTGTTGATCAGGTCAAGAGATATTTCTTGAACCTTTACCTTGAGGAGGCATCTACAGTACGTTACGCTAACCGAGGTGGAGCTTCACGACACTAGGGTCTCTGTTTGACGTCACAGAGACAGACGAGTCGAAGCTTCTTTCGCAGAATATTAAAAGTCACCATTAAAAAAAAAAAACATTTCACCTGATCACTTTCACCCCTGGGACAGATTCGGAACATCCCGATTCCATACGTTCACACTTGAGTACTGAATTTCTTGAAGATCCTGAGAAGAAGTTGTTCTTGTTCTTTGCTGGTTATTTTGAAATGTGTACGGTGCTCACTGGTGCTACTGTACAAAACCCCACAGAAAAAGTCTTTCAAAAATGTCCATCGACGTCCTCCTGTCATTAGCGTGGACGCTAGCTAACCCGATTTTTATGTATTTGTTCCTTCTATGCCACTGATTAACTCTAAATTTTCCAAAATATCTTTTTCTTTCAGATTGAATGTCGAAGACTTGCTATTTTCTTTGCCTCGTGTTTGGCCGAGATTATCAGCCGTCCGGAATTCCAACCCCCGGCTGCTGATGATAAGAGCGACTGGCAGCTCCAGAAGCTAGAGATTACGAAGGAACACACGGATGGTGATATCAGATGAAGGAGACACTTTGAAGAGGTTTTTTTTTTTTTTTTTGCCAGCTTTGATCTCTAATAGACTTTTTTTTTGTCTTGACTAAAACACTCACGCGTTTAGTCGCGAGGTAAAGTCGGCTCGATGGCGTAGCTGACTTTAGCTAATTATTTACCTCACTGACTCACGATGTGACAATTGTGCAAATAAAAAACATTTAAAAAAATGATCTGCTCTGGAAAATAAAAGTCGGTTGTGGATTTCAGGATTGTGTTGTGTGTGTGTAGCATGGAGTAGGCTCGTGTGTGTGTGTGTGTGTGTGTGTGTGTGTGTGTGTGTGTGTGTGTGTGTGTGTGTGTGTGTGTGTGTGTGTTTGTGTGTTTGACTATGCAGATCGCCTAAAGATAACACGACTCACCCGTATATCTCTGTTGTGAGGTTGTGGTGTCATCTCGCATCAGCCTGATGCTGTCTGTGTGTTCTTGAAAGTCTGGACGTCACTCCGTGATGATTCCCAGACTGTCCGGAGAACTTCTTGACTCGTATCGTCCGATCGATTCATCCTCAGAGTCGAATGTATATAGGAAAAGCATGAAGTGCGCTAAAGACTGGGAATAAAACCCCAGACTAGAAGGTCACGGATTCGTCCTCGTCTTCTTCAGGCACGTGTTCCCTAAGATCTGTTCTCCTGGATGCTGTTCTGTTCTGATCAGATTTATTTGGGAGAAATTTAAAATCATTCCACGCTAAGAAAATCTGATGTACTCAAAACTCCGCCTCCTAGAATCTATGACAGCCAATGGAATTCATGGTCATGTTCAGGTCAGAAACTGGTCAGCTAGCTAACTATCCGTGATCAGATGTCTGACTTTCATGAAACACATCAGTTCTCCATCTTAGAAATCTTAGGTCGGGAAGGGGGGGGGGGGACCAGTGAGGAGGCCATGGAGTGGGGGGCGGTGAGGAGGCCATGGGGGGGCAGTGAGGAGGCCATGGAGCAGTGGGGTTTTGTTTGTTTGTTTGTTTAGGTTCATCATGTTCTCCAGATGTTTCAAGTAAGTAATAAAGGATGAATGGAAATAAGGAAGGAAATAAGGAAGGAAGGAAGGAAGGAAGGAAGGAATTATGTTGTATCATGGAGGAAGGCAGGTGATTCAGATGTGGATGTGGTAGCTCAGTAGGTGTTTGGGTGTTGGGCTACTGATCGGAAGGTCATGGGTTCGAATCCCAGGTCCACCAAGCTGCCAGTGCTGGGCCCCTGAACAAGGCCCTTCACCCTCAGTTGCTCAGTTGTAAGTCACTCTGGATAGGGTGTCTGCTAAATGTCGTAAATGTAAATGGAAGGAAGGAAGGAAGGAAGGAGAGAGATAACACAAAGTAATAACCACAGAAAAGAAAGACAATAATAAGAGAACTAATTAAAGTAAGAAAGCAACAAAAAAGTAAAGTGAGGAAGAAATAAAACAATTAAGGATTGAAGGAAAGTAAAATGAAGAATTGAAAAAGGGGCACTGATGGAGATAAAGAAGATAAAGAAATAGATAAATAAGGGAAGTGTGGGAAAAGACACAGATTTTGATCGGACTTAAAGGATTTGACTCAGAGCTCCATGTGGAAATGTTCCTCACTGTCCTGTCTGAGCAAGAGCTGCACTAGCGAGGAGCACCGTCTGAGCCACGTCCTCATGAGTAACACCTCTGACAAGCTGAACACACACACACACACACACACACACACACACACACACACACACACACAAACACTACACTACACCCTTGCTCACATACTCATCATAACATCTGAGTGAGCACCTGCTGCTTCACACTGTGTGTGTGTGAGAGAGAGAGTGTGTGTGTGTGTGTGAGTGTGTGTGAGGGTTGAAGATCTCCTGCTACATTCCTTTGTGTTGTGGAAAACATCAAAATGTTCCCCAGAGTGACGAACTTTAACTTTTAAGTGCTTCATGTTTTTTCCCCCACATAAAAATGTTTGGGTGAAATTCTCTGAATCACCATTTAGTATAAAAAAAAGTTGTCCATGTGAACAGCCAGACTGCGCTGACGTGCAACACGAATACGTTAAGATAAAGTATATTTATTTACCGAAATGATCGATTTGGTAAGAATGTTATTCTTTTTTTTACAATGAAAATCGTTCAAATCTTTCAACAGTATGACAGAAGCATTCAGTGACACATCTGCATATTCAATTATAGACTCAATACATAGGCGTGTCTGAAGCAGGGGGCGTGTCTGAAGCAGGGGAAGTATCTGAATCAGGGGGCGTGTCTGAAGCAGGGGAGGTATCTGAATCAGGGGGCGTGTCTGAAGCAGGGGAAGTATCTGAATCAGGGGGCGTGTCTGAAGCAGGGGAGGTATCTGAATCAGGGGGAGTGTCTGAAGCAGGGGAGGTATCTGAATCAGGGGGCGTGTCTGAAGCAGGGGAGGTATCTGAATCAGGGGGCGTGTCTGAAGCAGGGGAGGTATCTGAATCAGGGGGCGTGTCTGAAGCAGGGGAGGTATCTGAATCAGGGGGCGTGTCTGA
Source organism: Tachysurus fulvidraco (assembly GCF_022655615.1). Taxonomy (NCBI): domain Eukaryota; kingdom Metazoa; phylum Chordata; class Actinopteri; order Siluriformes; family Bagridae; genus Tachysurus; species Tachysurus fulvidraco. Next base: position 30,282,892 of record NC_062520.1, read on the forward strand.
AGCAGGGGAGGTATCTGAATCAGGGGGCGTGTCTGAAGCAGGGGAGGTATCTGAATCAGGGGGCGTGTCTGAAGCAGGGGAGGTATCTGAATCAGGGGGCGTGTCTGAAGCAGGGGAGGTATCTGAATCAGGGGGCGTGTCTGAAGCAGGGGAGGTATCTGAATCAGGGGGCGTGTCTGAAGCAGGGGAGGTATCTGAATCAGGGGGAGTGTCTGAAGCAGGGGAGGTATCTGAATCAAGGGGCGTGTCTGAAGCAGGGGAGGTATCTGAATCAGTGGGCGTGTCTGAAGCAGGGGAGGTATCTGAATGAAGGGGCATATTGGATTCAGAGGGTGTGTCTGAAGCAGGATCTGAATCAGGGTCTGAATCAGAAGGTGTGTCTGAATCAGGGGGCGTGTCTGAATCTGAGGGCGTGTCTGAATCAGGGGAAGTATCTGAATCAGTGGAAGTATCTGAATCAGGGGGCGTGTCTGAATCAGGGGGCATGTCTGAAGCAGTATCTAAATCAGGGTCTGAATCAGAGGGCGTGTCTGAACCAGGGGGCGTGTCTGAATCACAGGGCGTGTCTGAAGCAGTATCTAAATCAGGGTCTGAATCAGAGGGCGTGTCTGAATCAGGGGGCGTGTCTGAATCTGAGGGCGTGTCTGAATCAGGGGAAGTATCTGAATCAGTGGAAGTATCTGAATCAGGGGGCGTGTCTGAATCAGGGGGCGTGTCTGAAGCAGTATCTAAATCAGGGTCTGAATCAGAGGGCGTGTCTGAATCAGGGGGCGTGTCTGAATCAGGGGGTGTGTCTGAAGCAGTATCTAAATCAGGGTCTGAATCAGTGGGCGTGTCTCAATCAGAGGGCGTGTCTGAATCAGTGGGCGTGTCTGTAGTAGGGGGCGTACCTGCAGTAGGGGGCGTGTCTAAAGCAGAGATGAGTCTGAGTCGGGAGGCGAGTCTCAAGCAGGGGGCGTGTCTGAAGCAGGGGGCGTGTCTCTTTCACATCTCTTTTAAGTCTGCCAGCTCACGTATGTAGAAGAGCTCTGAGAAAGTTAGCAAAAGCACAAAAGCATCCATGCTAATTCTGTTATACACAAAACATTTACATTAACTGTTGACTTTCTATAAATTTAGTTAAAAAAAAAATCTAACGTCTTTTGGTCCTCAGAAGACGTCGTACTAAAGGCTGCGTCTCGATCAGCTCCCTAAGTTCACTAGAAGTTCAGGGCACTGACCTGATCAGGGAGTCGGCCATTTGGACTCGTGTCTTTCTCTCTGTCTGTCCTGGATCCCATAATGACCAAAATAAACAGGAAATGACATCATATGTTCTGAAGCCGGTGCATGGCGGAGTGATTGATGAGGAAATTAGGGTGATGTCACAGTAACATGCTCTAACACACACACACACACACACACACACACACACACACACACACACACACACACACACATACAAATAAATAAGCAAACAAACACACACACACACACACACACACACAACAAAACAACACGCTGCAACACACACACGCAATAAAGCAGTACACATCAATACACACATCATCTGCAGACTGATTGCATGGCTACACTGGGGGGAGAGAGAGAGAGAGAGAGAGAGAGAGAGAGAGAGAGAGACAGAGAGACAGAGAGACAGAGAGAGAGAGAGACAGAGACAGAGACAGAGAGAGGACAAATGAAAGAAAGTACAGCGAAACAAGCAAGAAGTATTAAAGTAGAAATAAGAAAGAAAGAAAGAAAGAAAGAAAGAAAGAAAGAAAGAAAGAAAGAAAGAAAGAAAGAAAGAAAGAAAGAAAGAAAAACAAAGAATCATGGAAAAGTACAAAGAATAACAACAGAGAAATAACAACAGAAAATGAAGAAGGAAAATGAAAGTAAAAAAACAAAGAAAAATCAAATGGAGGCATTGCAGAAACAAACAAGAAAGAAAAAAACAGAAAGAAAGAAAGAAAGAAAGAAAGAAAGAAAGAAAGAAAGAAAGAAAGAAAGAAAGAAAGAGAATCAATTAAAGCAACAAGTGGAACAAACAAAAGAAAAGGAAAAGAAATTCAGCTTTTAGCAAATAAAGGTATTAATTCTTTACACTACAGTAAACACACACACACACACACACACACACACACACACACACACACACACACCCCTGGTATTTAGGCCCGAGCACTACAGTGGCGCGAGTCCTGCACAGGCTTGTCGCCGTGACTACAATGCAGGATGGAGGGAAGATTTTCACTAGGCTTGTGTTTGGATCCTTTTGTGTCTCTTGATAAAGCTGGAGCGTGTAAATACAGGCGGCGCTTTAATTGGAGCGAGATGTAAAGTGATCACTTCCTGTTCGCTTCATCTGAGATGTAACCGTACTGTAGCACAACACCAGCCACAAAGAGTCTCTGGGAGGAGACGCCGGCCTTGTGTGGCCTTCGTTTCTGCCCTGCCTTCATTTCTGTACAACATGGAGGACGTTCAGCTCGGGCTGAGGCTCCCACGTGAAAGGCGGAGCTTGGATTCGACTCGGTTCGTCTTCGCTCACGGAAAATGAAAGAGAAAAGAATTAACAGAGAAAAGAAAAGGACGTAATCAAGTAAGAAAGCAAGAATGAATGAATCAAAGCGGTGATGATTTTGATGCGTAAGTATTCACACCCCCTTCTGGAAGAGGTCCATCATCCTTGGTCCTGCTCAAACGTCTACCACAGAGAGAAGTCTGGATCTTTCTGGAACATGTTCAGGTCCTCGGTTCTGATCCACTCCAGAGGTTTCATTCTCTGCTGATCAGCACACACACACACACACACACACACACACACACACACAGACTGCGATGCTGCCACCACCATGCTTCAGGTTCTCATGGGAGCAGCAACGCTGGGATGCAACGTTCCATTTTGTTCTTCTCAGACCAGCGAGATGTTTCCACATGTTTGCTGAGACTCTAATATACATCTAATCAGCCCCAGGGGCAAATGTGCTTAATGTTAAAGCTCATGGAGCTTTAACAGAAGGTCAGGAAGAAACAGCAAGCTGCGTGAGGGAGCACCTGATGCTGGAGAAAGCGACTGTCCTTTGTTTAGAGGCATGTGATCTTCATCCGCTGCTCACATGCTGGATGTGGGTTAGAGGAAAGTCATACACAGTTCTTATTTATTTATTTATTTATTTGTTTGTTTGTTTGTTTGTTTATTTAACCCCTGTGCATTTTTAATTTTTTTTTTATTTTAATTGTATCATAAGATTTTTTTTTCTTTATTAGGAATATTTTTTCTTTACTCATTGTAATACCTTTTTCCTTTTTTTTACATTTTTTTTTATATATATTATTATAATTATTATTTTTATTTGCTGAAGGCAATAAAAATCAGAGAGTTGACAAAGGAAAGAAACAAGATTTTTTCCCCCTGATTTCTCATTAGTAATTCTTTTCAGAGCGTTACTGATGATCGGTAACGTCGCTTCCTTCCTGAAGAGATTTCCTGACACGACACCTTCACCGCGTTGTTATTTGTTTGATTTTTAAGGCAATAGTTCTGATTGCAGATTGAAGTGTCAGAAAAAGGGCTGAGGAGGTTGTTGTTTAAAGCTAGCGCGAGCGTGAGAAAGACGAATGTTTGGCCTTAAACACAGAGAGCTTCCTTTAGGCTTTTTGTTGGGGACAGAGAGAAAAAAAACAATCCTCTCTTTCTCGTCAGGTCTGAGTCGACATATCATGCAGAGAGAGAGAGAGAGAGAGAGAGAGAGAGAGAGAGAGAGAGAGAGAGAGAGGAGAGAGAGAGAGAGTGTGTGTGAGAGAGAGAGTGTGAGAGAGAGAGAGAGAGGAGAGTGAGAGTGAGAGAGAGAAAGACAGAGAGAGTGAGTGAGTGTGAGAGAAAGAGATAGCAGATATAATGCAAGACAGATTACAACTGAACATGTGCGCATACACCAAGAGAGAGAGAAAGTGAGAGCGCGTGAGAGAGAGAGAGGGAGAGAGAGAGAGAGAGAGAGAGAGAGAGAGAGACAGAAAGCGAGAGAGAGAGAGAGAGAGAGAGAGAAAGAGAGAGAGAGAGACAAGATAAAGAGAAGAGACAGATTTTAGCTAGTGCGATCGCAGAGATTTGAGCGCGACCGTTAGTGAGCGAGAGCAGAGCCGGACTAGCGCGCGCACGCGCGCGCTCGCTCCTGTCATCTCACGCGTCGCGATCACGTCTCCGTTCGTATGCGCGCTCATGTAGGTTTCGCGCTCGACGTTTGGTTTCGCGCGCGCGCGCCCGCGTGTCGCTCGCGCTCGCGCGCGCTCGCGCGCGCGTGCGTGCGCGCGCGCCGAGGTCGTGGGCCCGCGTGGTAGGGGTGTCTGTCTATGCGTCTGTGGTTTTCGCGCGCGCGTCCCTCTCTCTCGGCTCTACCCGCGTGCGCGCGTCTCTCGCGCGCGGCGGCCGCTTCGCTCTTTGCGTGCCTCCGTTTTAGGTTTTGCGCTCAGCGCGCCCGCTTCTCTCGCTCGTCTCGCTTCTCTCCTCGCTGCTCTCTTCTGCTGCGCTCCCTCTCTTGTGCTGTTTTTGTCTCTCCTCTCTCTCTTCTCTCTCTCGCTCTCTCTCTCGATCTCTCTCTCTCTCTCCCTCTGTTCGCGCTCGGTGTGTCGTTCGCTGCAATTCGCTCTCGTGTGTCTCTCTGCTCGCGTCTGCTACTCTACGCGCTTCTCTTTCGCTAGCTAGCGTGATTTTTTGCGCTAGCTCTAACTACGGCGATCTCTCAACCCCGCCTAGTCCTCTGCGCGTGATGCCTCTCTCTCTTTTCTTCTTGCCTCTCTCTCTCTTCTCCCTCTCTCTGCTCTCTGCGTCTCCCTCTGTATCTCTCTCTCTCTCGCTTATCTCTCTCTCTCTCTCGCTCGCTCTCTCTTTTTTGATGCTGACTCTCTCTCTCGCATCTCTTTTTCTGTCCTGTCTGTCTCTCTCTCTCGTCTCGCTCTCGCTTTCTCTCTCGCTCCTCTCGCCTCTCTCGTTGTTTTTTCGCTCTCGCTCTCTCTACCTCTCTCTCGCGCTCGCGCTCTCCCTCTCTCGCTCTCTATCTCTCTCTCTCTCTCTCACCCTCTCCTCTAGAGAGAATGAGAGAGAGAGAGAGAGAGAGAGAAAGAGAGAGATTTGATCTTTAAAGAAATGCTAATGATTCGTTACAGACGTGATGATTTGTAATCAATCAAAGAATTAAAGCATTCAAATATGCAAAAGTATGTGAACCCCTCTGTGTATATTAAGAAGAAAGAAAGAAAGAAAAACAATCAAAATGAACAGAAGAAACACAACGGAGTAAAGACAAAAAGGGGAAAAATAAAAAAAAAAGAAAAAAATAAAGAAAAGAAAGGGAACTAAATCAAGAAAGAACAAAAGTGAAGAAGAAAAAATATAAAAGAAATAAAACTAAATAAATAAACGAAGGTAAGAAAAAGAAGGAGAGCTAATCAGGTAAGAGAGCAAGGAAGGGAGAGCAAGGGAGAGAGAAAGAAAGGGAGAGAGAAAGAAAGGGAGAGAGAAAGAAAAAGCAAAAAGAATCAAAGGAAAGTAAGAAGGACGGAAGAAGGAGTAGCGATGGATGGAACGGAGTAACCGGGATGAGGATTTAACAGGAACATCAAGGAAATAATGCTTAATAAATAATAATAAGAAGAAGGTCTACATTTCTTGTGATCTTCAGGAAATTAGGATGACGCAACTTCCTGTCCAGAGAACAAAACAAAATGGGCTTATTTTCAGGATCTGTAACAAAAGGTGCGACATCTTTTTTGTTTGGTTCGTTTTAAACGGATTTATGTTTATTTGTCGAAACGTCGAAGCGCCGTGTCCGAGGCCGCTCGCTGCTCCGAGTCATTCGGGGGAAAGTCCAGCTGAACACCTGCATTATGCGCTATCTAACTCTACGCTTCATCACCTGGAATAGCTGGTCTCTGAGTCAGAACCCCCCCCCCACCCCCCTTAAATACAAGTCTCTTTAAAAATGTTCATACCCCAGAGGCAACGACACAAGTGTTCATTCATAGCAGCTCCTAAACGTCCAAACGTTCCTTCACACTCTTCAGAGCGGTGGAAACGGTAGCGCAGGAGCGGATCCGCTAGCCCGTGTGAAAGGGCGCTATTCAAATATGGTCATGAGATCCGACATTATGACCGAGAGCACATGCTATTAATCGAATCATCTAGAGAGCTTGCAGTCTCTCCTCTGCACAGGATGTCCTGCAGGAGCCGAGGCGTTCGGAGCAAATGGCAGGGAAGTGAGAGCTACATAGGGAGGAAGTGTGACATTTTTTCAGGGACATGAACAGGTCTGCAAAAAAAAAAAGAAAAGAGCAGGCCGAGAGCCGAGAGTCTCCGAAACGGCATGACTGCATCACTTTCTATATTATTCTGCAAAGAGATTTTATTCGTTTGAACCAATCCATTTGATTCGTTAGAACCGACCGATTTGATTCGACCGATCAGTTTGATTCTTTATTCAACAGATTGTGATCTTCTTCCCCGGTTTGTCCGGACGTCTCCTGAACACGTATCCCGTCGCTTTCTCACAGCCCCGTTATTACTCTCCACTTAGTCACGAGAGGAAACCAGGCCCGGAAAAATGAGCAGAATGTCTCTGCCTTATGAATCAGGTGAACGATTAGTGAGTCAAATGACTGCTGTAGCAACGAGCGAACAAGCGCTTGCATTGTGACTCGGAGTTAAAACACACACCGCCTGTAATTTTCTGGAGGTTTGACGTGACTGCAGGGCACATGGGAACTTCTTTAGCACGCTCCGGGTTGTGTTCACGTTAGACCTGCGTGTCAGTACACGACTTGACTCGACACGACTCGACTCTCCGAAAGCGGTCACGCAGCTTCTGCGCTACGATTAACACTTTACACCTGCACTGATTTCGGTTCTGATTTTCAGCATCAACAGAGGAATATTTAAAAAATAACAAGTAGCTTTTTTTATTCATAAAGTGTATAAAAAAAAATAAAAATAAAAACAAGACACACAAAAAAAAAAAGAAAAAAAGACTGATTCCAATTAAATGCATACATAAGAACAATATACAATCTTTTCAGTCATACGTACATTCAAAAATGTATAAAAAAATAATCGATTAGAAAAAGCTCTGCTGCGAGTCCGATTGTCACGGCGTGATCGGTGATCGTCCGCTTCGCTTTTAAATACTTTGCATTTGTTCCCTATACAACGATGGCTTTTTTGGTCCAAGTCATTTTTTTTTGGTCATATGGCTATATTTGTCGAGCTAACCGTGAAATATCCAGTAACGGATAACATTCAGCTTGAGGTTATCGCTCTGGCCTCCTTTGGTGATTGAGCGGAGCAGTAAACATTTCCTTACAGTACACAAGGATTAAAAAAATAGGCCAACATGGAGGAGAAAAAAAGTTTAAAAAAAAATTAGACAGTCAGAATACTGTTTACAAATAGGAAGCACATGATGGAGCGCATGATTTATAAAAAAAAAAAAAGAAAAAAAGAAAAAGACACACTCAGTTACACGCGCCCCCGGAATTAGGAATACTGTGCGTGGAAATTGAGCGATATTGCAATTTTTAAAAAGGCACTGTGAATTTCCAGAGCAGTTTGGTTTGGGTTGTTTTGGGTGGGGTAGGGGAGGGGGAGGGGTGGGAAGGCTGTTGGGATGGGGGGGGTGGGGGTCAGTGGGCGACGCAGCATCCCGACTCCTCGTGCTTGTGCAGGAGAGACATTCTGGAGAAGGTTTTGGAGCAGTTCTTGCACTGGTACTTCTTGACGTCGGAGTGCGTCTGCAGATGAGCCCTGAGGTTGGATCGGTCGGCGAACGCGCGGCTGCAGTGGGAACACGAGAACGGCTTCTCGCCTGGAACCAACGAAACACACACACACAAACACACTTCAGTTTAGTTGTTGTGCTAGATTTGTCTCTTATACCACAAAAAAGTGCATGAAGTGTCCACTATGGATCCTTTCTTAAAGCACCGAATGAACACACCAGGTTTTGTACTGTATATAACTGCATTGTGTATAAACACATAAACCTGTCTGATTGACTCACCTGTGTGTGTGCGGATGTGTCCCTGGAGCAGCCACGGGCGTGAGAAAGCCTTGCCGCACAGCTTGCAGACGCACGGCAGCGTGTGTGTCCGTATGTGCATTTTGAGCGCACCGAGGCTAACGTACTCCTTCTCGCAGTACTTGCAGCTGAAGGCCTTGCGCGTGTGAGCGTCGCAGTGCAGCTGCTTGTGCTTAAGCAGGCCGGCGTACGTCGAGTACGACTTGTGACACAGAGCGCAGCGGAACTTCTCCGCAACGTCCGAGCCGTTGGTGGTGGTGGTGGTGGTGATGGAGGCCGGCTGCTCGTGATCATGTTCGTGATCGTCCTCGTCGCTCCTCGGGATCTCGTGGCTGTCTTTGGGCGACGGGTATCCAGACACAGGCGAGAGGTCGGTGGGAAGTGGCGACGGCGGAGAGTCGCTCACCGTCCACATGGTGATGGGGCTGTACATCACCGGGCTCAGCACCTCTGGCTGCGGGATCACGGGCATCACCAGGCTTTTGAAGAGATGCTGAGACACGAACGCTGCAAAGCGCAAAAACGTGCACGTGTCAAAACAACCGACAACCAATAACAAGGTTACTTGTGTTGCACCTTGAGGACACCTGTCAGACAACATGGCAACAGGTACAGCTCTGTACCCATAGGATAGGGATCTGATACAGGGCATGTAGAGAACCTTTACATGTGAAAGGAACAAAACAGCTACAGAAGCTTTAGAACAACAATCAGTGGTGCCTTCAGTCGGAGCTTTAATACGCACCTTTTACCTAGAAATGTAGGCTAAGTGAAGACAGAGACGTATTAAAGCAAGAACTAATCTGTTCACCGTGTTTATATCGGTCCATGATCACGTGACCAGCTATTCAGAGTTCAGCAAGTGTTAAGGCTCTTAGTGCTAAGGCTCACAGTGCTAGGGCTCACAGTGCTAGGGCTCTCAGTGCTAGGGCTCACAGTGCTAAGGCTCACAGTGCTAGGGCTCTCAGTGCTAGGGCTCTCAGTGCTAAGGCTCACAGTGCTAGGGCTCACAGTGCTAGGGCTCACAGTGCTAGGGCTCTCAGTGCTAGGGCTCTCAGTGCTAGGGCTCTCAGTGCTAAGGCTCACAGTGCTAGGGCTCACAGTGCTAAGGCTCTCAGTGCTAGGGCTCTCAGTGCTAAGGCTCTCAGTGCTAAGGCTCTCAGTGCTAGGGCTCTTAGTGCTAAGGCTCTCAGTGCTAAGGCTTTGTGTTAAGGCGCTCAGTGCTAAGGCACTCAGTGTTGAGGCTCTTAGTTCTAAGGCTCAGTGTTAAGGCGCTCAGTGTTAAGGCTCTTAATAATAAGGCTCAGCATTAAGGCTCTCTGTGTTAAGGCTATCAGTGTTGAGGCTCTTAATTCTGAGGCTCTTAATTCTGAGGCTCTTAATTCTGAGGCTCTTAATTCTGAGGCTCTCAGTGTTAAGGCTCTCAGCGTTGAGGCTATCAGCGTTGAGGCTCTTAATTCTGAGGCTCTCAGTGTTAAGGCTCCCAGTGTTGAGGCTCCCAGTGTTGAGGCTCTCAGCGTTGAGGCTCTCAGCGTTGAGGCTCTCAGCGTTGAGGCTCTTAATAATAAGGCTCAGCGTTAAGGCTCTCTGTGTTAAGGCTATCAGTGTTGAGGCTCTTAATTCTGAGGATCTTAATTCTAAGGATCTTAATTCTGAGGCTCTTAATTCTGAGGCTCCCAGTGTTAAGGCTCCCAGTGTTAAGGATCTCAGTGTTGAGGCTATCAGTGCTAAGGCGCTCAGTGTTAAGGCGCTCAGTGTTAAGGCTCTCAGTGTTAAGGCTCTCAGTGTTAAGGCTATCCGTGCTAAGGCGCTCAGTGTTAAGGCTCTCAGTGTTAAGGCGCTCAGTGTTAAGGCGCTGTGTTGAGGCTCTCAGTGTTAAGGCTCTCAGTGTTAAGGCGCTCAGTGTTAAGGCGCTCAGTGTTAAGGCGCTCAGTGTTAAGGCGCTCAGTGCTAAGGCGCTCAGTGTTAAGGCGCTCAGTGTTAAGGCGCTCAGTGCTAAGGCGCTCAGTGTTAAGGCGCTCAGTGTTAAGGCGCTCAGTGTTAAGGCGCTCAGTGTTAAGGCGCTCAGTGTTAAGGCTCAGTTTGGTGCCGTTACCTGTTGGACAGTCCAGTTCGCTGTAATTCGGCTTCTTGGCGGAGTTGAAATGCTTTTTGACGAGAAACGAGCGCGGCATCTTGGAAAAGTTTTCCCACAACAAGAAGACAAATGTAACGGAAAAGCCGAAATCCGCGTCAGCAGGTTAAATCCTCACAGTCTCCGACACACAGACATCCTCCAGCAGCGACGCGCAAAAACTTCCACACTGCCGCTAGAGCGCCATCAAATACTCCCTAATCAGGTGCAGGAGGCGGGGCTTACGCTTATTTACATAGCCCAGGCCCGGCTGTGTCCAATCAGGTGCCAAAGGCGGTGTTTAACTTAGGAAGTTATTTACATAACGGTGTTCTCGCTCATTCTATTGGTACGTTATTCTAAATGGGAGGAGTTACGGAGTCGGTAGAGAAGGAGACAGGTGGTTTTTTGTTTGTTTTGAAGAAGAAGCGCTCAAGCGGTGAAAAGAAAACAAAAACATAAACAACAACAAAAACAACAACAAAAACAAGAACAAAAACAAGAACAAAAACAACAACAAAAACAACAACAAAAACATGCTTATCACGTTCAGACGGCCACATCTACACATCAGTATTAAAAACCTTTAATATGATTTTCAATAACTTTGCACGTTGTCAGCTTGATCACGTGTTTCACACGTGTTTACATGTTGACGCGTGATGACATTTTTTCAATTTTCAAACGCAATGCGTGTTTTTTTTTAATCGTTTATAGCCGTTTGCCGAACCCTAACTATAGTTAGTCCAAATTATGCAACGTTTAATAACATTCACCCAATTTATTAAAAGCAAGCAAAGAAACAAAACATGTTTTTTTGTTGTATGAATGTAATTATGCATCATTTTACTGATTAAAGCTACTCAGATAACTACACAGGTTGTAGACAAGCACGCGCAAGAAAGGTGCACTAGCGCCCTCTTGTGCTCAAACAGTCACCAAACACACCACACCAATTCCCCTCGGATCCCCGGGGGAAACGTCACCATGCCACGTCTTTAATACGTTTTTCTCATTTTAAAGCGCAAAATTTCAGCTTTTCTTTTTACGCCTTACCTGATGGGATTATTATAGAAACTTTTTTCCGCCTCGTTTTACAAATAATAAAACATAATTGCAACTTTATTCTTAAAAATTCTGACTTTATATCTCAGAATTCTGACTTGATATCTCAGATTTTTGGCTTTATATCTCAGAATTCTGACTTGATATCTCAGATTTCTGGCTTTATATCTCAGAATTCTGACTTTATTCTTCAGAATTCTGACTTTATTCTTCAGAATTCTGACTTTATATCTCATATTTCTGACTTTATATCTCAGATTTCTGACTTTATATCTCAGATTTCTGACTTTATATCTCAAAATTTTGACTTTTACCTCAGATTTCTGACTTTATATCTCAGAATTCTGACTTGATATCTCAGATTTCTGGCTTTATATCTCAGAATTCTGACTTTATTCTTCAGAATTCTGACTTTATTCTTCAGAATTCTGACTTTATATCTCACATTTCTGACTTTATATCTCATATTTCTGACTTTATATCTCAGATTTCTGACTTTATATCTCAAAATTCTGACTTTTACCTCAGATTTCTGACTTTATATCTCAGATTTCTGACTTTTTTTTATCAGAATTCTGAGATATAAAGTCGCAATTCTGAGAAATATCTCATAAATTTATATCTCAGGATATTTTTCCTCAGAAACACGCCATATATTTCATCAATCTGACGTAATTTGTCCCAGTTACTCATTTTGATCTTGCTGGATGGTCGTATAGAACATTATAGAGTTTTATTTTCATTGTGGTTTCACAAATAGAGAGATCCCTATTTAGGAGACACATCTAAGATTAAGCTATCTATGCCACAAGCCTTCTTTATTAACCTTATTTTATTTATTAGCAAATTGTAATCATGAACAAAGTTAAAATAAAGTTTTGTGACTCTTGTTTTGGTGTAAAGTAAAAGTAAAAAAAAAGTATTTAAAAAATGATAAGCAGAAGTTAAAAACCCCAGCATGAGCAGGATAGAGGTGCAGGACCGGTGTTTAACGTCTAACTTAACACAAAATCGTTTTTTTATTAAAAGTAATTTTGTCAAAAGAACAACTTGAGTGAAAATTCTTTACTTCTTTACTTCTTTAATTCTTTATTACTCAGCATTTGTGATGATCTGACAATCAGATTTTGTTGTACAAAGGAGAAGGGTTAAAACAAACAATATCACAGATTACAAATAGTGACCTAGAAATAGTGCAAAATCTTCCATGTTTTCTAGATGTTGAACGTTTTTTGGAACTTTTTTTTTAAATTCTCAAACTTTTTATCTGTTCAAATTTTCAATAAAAATACGATCTCAAATTTTCACTGTGGTCTCAGAATTATTATTTTTTTTACTCGCTCAATAATCGCTATTTCCTGTTACTTCTATTATCTTTCTTAATTTTAAGCATCAAATGCCATATGTTTTTTTCAAATGATTTAATAAATAAAATAAAAATTTTAAAATCCACTTAATTACATTCTCATGATTGCTTGAGACATGATTCATCTCGTGATTTTGACCTTTTTTAAATAAATGCAATTAATAATAAAGTTATTTCGTTTTTAACTTTTTAATTTTTTATTTCCTGCACTGATTTATCTTGTCACATGACCCCCACACCCCCCTCATAAGAACATGATTTTTTCCATGCTTCTGTGTTTTATTTTCTAGATGTATGTTTTTTTTGTTTGTTTGTTTGTTTTAACACAAAGCATGTTTCACACGTTTTTCCACATTTGGCATGAATTTAGTTTTTTTTCCACATAATTAAAAAAAATCCACTTCATTAATTTCTCATGTGTTTTCTTGAGACCTTTCTAATCTCACTCACTCACTCATCTTCTACCGTTTACCTGAAATTCTCGGGTCACGGGGAGCCTGTGCCTATCTCAGGTATCATCGGGCATCGAGGCAGGATACACCCTGGACGGAGTGCCAACCCATCACAGGGCACACACACACACACACTCTCATTCACTCACACACTCACACACTACGGACAATTTTCCAGAGATGCCAATCAACCTACCATGCATGTCTTTGGACCGGGGGAGGAAACCGGAGTACCCGGAGGAAACCCCCGAGGCACGGGGAGAACATGCAAACTCCACACACACAAGGTGGAGGTGGGAATCGACCCCCAACCCTTGAGGTGTGAGGCGAACGTGCTAACCGCTTTTTTAATAATAAATGCAAATTATTTCGTGTCACATGATTTCTTGATACATGATTCATCTGCTGTCACATTATGTTTTGTTGCACAAGATACACATCCCTTCATCTGATTTATTTATTTGATTTTCCACCCAATCCGTTTCTTTTTTTTTTAACTTTTATTTATTTTTTCTCCTCTTTAGTCAAAAGAGAATTCTTTAAATAAACCACTGAAGCCTCTCGGCATTAGGAACCCTCTTTAATTAAAACCACACACTAAACTGATTTGCTATCTCGCTGCAGTAGGAATGGAGTCAGTCTTCTTATCGACCAAATCCAATTACTAGAGACGTGAGATGGCAGGCTTTGTCCCGTGCTCAGCTAGTGCAAGGACGTTTTCCTTTACTGCACGCTGTAGGCCAGAGCGTTTCAAACTTCCTTCATCTTCGGTGTAACATGTGGTGTGCAGAATTTAAAGGTTACTCATCTCCTGACAAGAAACATGTACATTTGTTAGTTATTAGATCCAGTGAAAATGACTACATTAATGTTAATGTAATACTGGAATAGTCTCACTTTGGTGCGGGATAGTGGGAGGATCGTGTTTCCGTAATTTTTGGAAAAAACTCTTGAGTGTGTTTCGGATTTGATGTTTTTATTTCTTGTGTTTGCAGTTTGGTGCTTCTTGTGCAGATTCTTGAACATGAACAATCACAAAACCTGTGCGATTGTTGCTATGCGGATGTTTTCTGAAGGAGTCTAGAGTGTCAGTTCGTTCATTCATTCATCTTCTACCGCTTAACCGAACTTCTCGGGTCACGGGGAGCCTGTGCCTATCTCAGGCGTCATCGGGCATCGAGGCAGGATACACCCTGGACGGAGTGCCAACCCATCACAGGGCACACACACTCTCTCATTCACTCACACACTTACACACTACAGACAATTTTATAGAGATGCCAATCAACCTACCCTGCATGTCTTTGGACCGGGGGAGGAAACCGGAGTACCCGGAGGAAACCCCCGAGGCATGGGGAGAACATTCAAACTCCTCCAGTGTCAGTGTCTGACAATTTTGACCTGTTGTTGTGTTGTGCAAGAGAGCAGCGTAACACTTAGAGGAAAATGCATTCTGCCCTCTTCCGCATATATGGACATGAAGATGCGTACGATAGGGTTAGTGTCACTGTGATTGACAGCTGAAGAGACAGAGAGAGAGAGAGAGAGAGAGAGAGAGAGAGAGAGAGAGAGAGAGAGAGAGAGAGAGAGAGAGAAAGATTATGTCCCTGCCCTGTTTGTTCTGTAAACTTCTGGCCAAAGTCGGCTATGGCGTCATCACTTTTCTGTGTCAAGCTATTCAGACATAAGTTCCACAACATTCAATGGAACTATATAGAGATAAAAAGTTCAGGTATCACCTTGTCGAAGATTTTTTAGCAGTGTGGTATAAGAGGTCGGATGTCGTGATGTAACATCGTGGATCGCTATCTTGCAACGCTGTAACTCAGCTTCCAGTATTAAATTCTGGAAATTTGATCCAAGTGTTTTGTGATCCTTTAATTTTTAGAGCAAAACATGAAATAATAAAAACAGCAAAAATTTGCAGCAGAATTATTAAACGCATCACTAATATTACAGTTTATACAGAGTTCATGTGTTTCAGGGTGGAGTGTTCCTTTAATGATCCTGGGAACATTTTGGTGGCTTAGTGGTTAGCACGTTCGCCTCACACCTCCAGGGTCAGGGGTCGATTTCCCGTATGCATGTTCTCCCCGTGCCTCGGGGGTTTCCTCCGGGTACTCCGGTTTCCTCCCTCGGTCCAAAGACATGCATGGTAGGTTGATTGGCATCTCTGGAAAATTGTCTGTAGTGTGTGAGTGTGTGAGTGAATGAGAGTGTGTGTGTGCCCTGTGATGGGTTGGCACTCCGTCCAGGGTATATCCTGCCTCGATGCCCGATGACGCCTGAGATAGGCACAGGCTCCCCGTGACCCGAGAAGTTCGGATAAACCGTAGAAAATGAGTGAGTGAGTGAGAGATTTAATTTGATTCATTTTTGTTTAGTAATGAATAATTGTGTTTCCAATTTCTAAAAAAAATAAATTAATAAAAATTCATTTTTAGACACTTCATGTTTTGTTTCTCTGATTTTTTTTTCGTGTAGCGCTGTTTTATTTTTTCACATAGTTAAATCAAATAAAATCCACGTGCGATTTCTTCAGACATTCGTTTATTTTAACATTTTATATTCTGCACACATGAATTATAAGAATGATATTTTTCCAAAGTTGATTTTTACTTAAACCAAGTAGGTATTAATATTATTTTACATGGATCATACACTGATATCATTAATACAAATGAAATTAGACGTGTTGTTCACGTATAAGCGGCGCTCAGAGGGCGTTGCATCCTGTTGCGAGGTGTATGACTCATGCAATGTGAGAGGACCGAGTTATTTTATTCATATTCACAGGGAGAAGGAAATGAATCAGTCTATTATGAGCTGACGATTAAAAGTTGTTCATATTTACCATTAATATTTTATTAGCGTAATCTTAGCGTATATATGTGTTTGTATGGAGAATGTATGCATCATCAAAAGACACTAATTGTGGAGTTCAAATTCACATTTAGAATGAAATAATTTTAAAGGAAATAAAATTCTGCTTAGTGGGTAGCACGTTCGCCTCACACTTCCAGGGTTGGGGGTTCGATTCCTGCCTCCGCCTTGTGTGTGTGTGTGGAGTTTGCATGTTCTCCCCGTGCCTCGGGGGTTTCCTCCGGGTACTCCGGTTTCCTCCACCGGTCCAAAGACATGCATGGTAGGTTGATTGGCATCTCTGGAAAATTGTCCGTAGTGTGTGAGTGTGTGAGTGAATGAGAGTGTGTGTGTGCCCTGTGATGGGTTGGCACTCCGTCCAGGGTGTATCCTGCCTCGATGCCCGATGACGCCTGAGATAGGCACAGGCTCCCCGTGACCCGAGAAGTTCGGATAAGCGGTAGATAATGAATGAATGAATGAATGAAATTCTGCGTGTTGATGCTGAGAGTGTGAAGGTGCACAAACGATTTCTAGGTGATTTCCATAATTTATGTTTAAAACACGCTTTAGAATGTGCAGGTTGCTTATACAGGCACTTATGGAGGGTCTCCAGGGAAACAAACAAAGAGGAAAATAGCTTGTTGACTCAACAGTATTTTTCACCCCCATCACACCTGGGTTAGAAAGAACTTGGATATGTTTTTTTTTTACTTGTTTTACATTACAGAGTTGTTTGTATTTCATCTGCAGTTTTCTAGGCTTTTTACCCTGTGTCAGGTAAGCTGATTGATTTTTGAGCACTCGAGGGACCTTTAAGCCGAGGACTCTGCTTTTCACATCAATCTTAATACAGTGACTCCGAGCAACACCTAAAGACAGAATAAGAGAGAGAAAAAAATCCATATCTAATCAGATACCTTTACAAATATAAAGTCTTGTAGATTTCTCATGGTGTAGCTTCCGAACTAATTAGCATCTGCTAATGTTAGCAACAGAGTTAACGTCGCAGTTAATGAAGCTAGATGCTTATAGAAGGTGCGCTGCATGTGGTAAAGTATATTAAAGCAGTTAATTGACTGTTAATGCATGAATTAATTAACAAATCTTTTTAAAGAAGCACAGGCTCAGTAACACCGACGCACGTTCGCTCCTCAAAGCAGCAGCGATTATACAGTGTGATGTGTCCGGATGTGAAGCCCAGATGTTGCTTTGCTCAGATGTAGTATTCTGTATCTGTTAAAATACAATATCAAGAATAGTGTGTCCTGCTAAGTACTGGAACACTTTAGTGCAAAAGCGAGAGAGTCCAGGGATGAAGGTGGACCTGATCCAAATTGTGTTATATAAGCCACTAACCAAGAAACACTGAAAACAATCGGGATCAGGTTTGACTCCATTCTGAGTAGGAGAAGCTGGATCAAGTCTAACTCCACCCCCAGGACTCTGTCTTAGGTAGAAGGAGCTGGATCAGATCTGACTCCACAACCCTGAGTTTTAACTTCTACTTATCTCAGGTAGGAGGAGCTTAATCTGCTCCGACGCACTGGATTTTGGCTGGATTCTGTCTCATGTTGGAGAAACCGGATTAGGTCTAACTCCACCTCCAGGATTTTGGCTCTACTCTGTCATGGGCAGGAAGAGCTGGATCATGAATGCCTCCAATGTCTGGACTTCTGACTTATGTAAGATGAACTGGATCAACCTGATTCCATCCCCTGAACTTCTGGCTTTATTCTGATTTCTGGTAGAATCAGGTAGATCAGATTTGACTCTACCTTCTGGACTGATTTCTTGACTCCAATCTCTGTAGGAGGAGCTTCATCAGGCTTGACTCCACCCTCCCTGGACATTTGACTTGACTCTGTTCTCAGGTAGAAGGAACAGGGATCAGGTCCGAAAACGTGTCGTGCACTATTTGTTCTGCAGTGATGAGAACTTTCATCTCCAGGTTATAAGGTCTGGACATTGATGGGTCTTTAAACATATGCGCACTCATGAACATAAATAAATAAAATTGGGGGGGGAAAAAATCTGCATGCATGCGTGTGTGTGTGTGTGTGTGTGTGTGTGTGTGTGTGTGTGTGTGTGTGTGTGTGTGTGCGCGCGCGCGCGTGTGTGTGTGTTTGAGTGCGTGTGTGCGTGTGCGTGCGCGCGCGTACCGACGTAGCACTGCTTCCGCAATCAAAAGCAGCGTCGTTTCTGCTCTCGGCTCGCAGACAGAAGAGATGTTTCCGTGAATATAATGAGCTGCTGAGAGACGGTCGGTGAGCGCGAGGCTGGAGGGAGGGTGAGGACGCGCGCGCGGATTACTGCGGAGAATGTTGGACAAGGGGATAACCGGTACCGGCCCGTTAACGTCCACTGTATCCACGGAGAGAGGATGGAGACAGAAGGGGGAGAAAAAGCACGCGCTTCACGTAGCCTCGTGATGGGGAATATCTGAGGATTTCTGTGTGTCATTGCGGATTGGACTGTGCCGTAGTGTCCGGGTGCATCCGTGTGTGTGTGTGTGTGTGTGTGTGTGTGTGCGCGTGCGTGCGTGCGTGTGTGTGCGTGCGTGCGTGCGTGTGTGTCATGGGCTGAAAAGAGCCAAGCAAGAGGAGAGGGATCGAAGAAAGCAAATTAGCACCTGTTAACAGAATAGGTAAGAATTGCCTGTATGTATGAACAGCAATAAATCTGACATTACCATGCAGTTCGTGCACAGACACACAGACACACACACACACACACACACACACACACACACACACACACACACACACACACACACGCATGCTCGGCTTCATGCACAGATTATATCCAAATTACAATCGCTACTGCGCAGAGAGCGAAAAGAGCCTTTTTTTTTGGCCTGAGCAGTGCAAACAGACGGATTAGTCATCCTGTCAGTCAAAATCGTGTAATAATAAACCTGAAGAAAATAATGCAGTTCAACTGGCACAGTTCATAAGCTGCAAGAATCAGAAAATCACCCACAACAACAACAACAACAAAATGAAACACCCTTATTGACTACTTATTATCCTGCTACTGATAAACGGATAAAAAACAACTGACACTTGAACTTTTAAATGACAGTCACACCTCCCTTTTGTATTCCTGTGACGCAAAGCCGTCTGCTTAAATCATTCAGGTCTACCTACAGATGATCCAGCAGCAGGACGCTTTAAGGATTTTAGCTCATTATAAGAAGTCAGATCATTCCTGTGAGAATTCTAATGAGTCTTCGGGATACATCCGTCTCCTGAGAGCTGCTATTAGATGTCTACTTAAGACTGTAATAAGAAAAAAAAATGAGGCTGTAGTTAAAAGCTGGGAGGGGAGGAAAAAAAAAGTGCTCGGAGCGGCTCTCATCGAGGAGTAGGAGTAAATCCTAAGAGTCTATCATGCATCATGGCATCTGATCAACCACGCAATATTCTGACTTTAAAGAATTACAGAATGTGTAGAGAATTACAACATGGGACTGGAGATGAGTATTCAGACATGTAAAAAAAAAAAAAAAAACTTTTTTGTCAATTAATATATTTCCTGTGTTTGTGTCCACTTTTTGTTTGACGGCTACATTCGGATACTACAAATGACTAATCATAGTATGCCTGCTGTTGCAGTTATGGCTTTAAGATGCCTACTTTCATTCATTCATTCATTCATTCATCTTCTACCGCTTATCCGAACTTCTCGGGTCACGGGGAGCCTGTGCCTATCTCAGGCGTCATCGGGCATCGAGGCAGGATACACCCTGGACGGAGTGCCAACCCATCACAGGGCACACACACACTCTCATTCACTCACACACTCACACACTTCGGACAATTTTCCAGAGATGCCAAACAACCTACCATGCATGTCTTTGGACCGGGGGAGGAAACCGGAGTACCCGGAGGAAACCCCCGAGGCACGGGGAGAACATGCAAACTCCACACACACAAGGCAAAGGTGGGGATCGAACCCCCAATCCTGAAGGTGTGAGGCGAACGTGCTAACCACTAAGCCACCGTGCCCCCCTAAGATGCCTACTTTTAAGATTTAATTAGCTTTTTGCGGCAATTTTTGGCTCATTCATCTTAGCAAAACAGGACCTTCTGATGGACTCAGAATGTCCAAATCCTCCTTCAATTCTACATGGGATGAAAGTCAGGACATGATGTGTGACGGACCCAGTAGCATTTGAAGAGAAGCAGTTATACCCCCATCATGTCCGTAGTGTGTGAGTGTGTGAGTGAATGAGAGTGTGTGTGTGCCCTGTGATGGGTTGGCACTCCGTCCAGGGTGTATCCTGCCTCGATGCTCGATGACGCCTGAGATAGGCACAGGCTCCCCGTTTGGATAAGCGGTAGAAAATAAATGAGAGAGAGAGTGAGTTTTGCAGGAGGTGTAGGTCGTCCTGAACAGAGAGTGTCTGAACTCTTACCTTCTTCATCGTTAATATGAGTGAAGTCTTGAGTGTCGAACCTGACTTATTGTACTGACCGAGATGTTTCAGGGATATTTGAGCTTTTCCAGTTGTGTGTTGTTCCCAGTTGTGTGACAATTTTAGGAAGCTCCCAAACGACAACGATGTCTTTTAATGTCTTTATTACACCAGGTGCTTTTTTACTTATCTAGAAAATTCCTCAAGCCGGATCGTTCCTCTGTCATCGATATGTAAACACGACAAAATTATAAATACGCACTTAGGGAGAATTAGACGCATCTTTTGGTTCCTTTCACCTACTTATGTGGTCACAATATCACATGTACGAGATGCGAACCTCATACGATCACGTTGAGCCTTGAACCGAAATAAGATCTGATCATAAAGCACACACACAGGAACATGTTTGAAAAAAGACAATATTTGTAGGCTAGACATGTGTTTACACACACTCACACACTCACACACACACACACACACACACACACATGCGCCACATTATCTGATTGGACAGATGGTGTGGCTTTGTACCAGGATCGAGTCCAAAAGAATGCAATATGACTTAAAAGTAGTCAATATCCAATTACTTTAGTACTATGATGATATGACTTAATGGGGGGGGGGGGGAGGTGTGCTTTGAGACCGCAATCCCCTTGAAAAAGCTGTATGAGCTGGTAGTGTTGATATGAAGCTTATGAGACAAAGCAAGTCCATATGCAGTGACAACATTCATCCTTAGTATCTGCCTAGACAGTGACACGGCGGTTAAAACGAAGCTACTGAGCCTTAGGACACAAATATGATTATGGACATGAGTGATGAAGCTAAGGACCTGGAACTGTCAGGGCCAGAACGAGTGGTAAAGTACCTCCACTTTGGGCTCGTGTTTAAAGCTGTAATACGCGTTTATAAAATGGCTCCTTTAGCACAGTATTGATTACGCAATCATACAATAAAATCTTATGATTTGGAATATTTCAATTTTTTATTACTGCCACACCCTGTGGGTATTTTATAGACTTTCAATACCACACTGCTGGGTACTGTATGCTTTCTCATTTAGCTTGGTGCACATTCATCCAGCACACACACACACACACAATATAAATATTCATAACAATGCTCATCAAAGACAGGAACGCCTGCCTCACTGCTCCTTATTATGTTTCCTAATAACCGGCAGTTAATCTCTTGTCAACACGATTTATTGCATTTTTAATTTTTTCTTCCTTTACCACCAGGAGGAGAGAGCGCTCTCTAGTGAGTAGCAAGCTAACCAAAATCAAACAGCAATCATGGCCCTGCTGAGCTGGGGCTATTATTTATCCTCTGGCGCTGGCGTTAAAAAGGGCGGGTGATCTGTTTCTGTTTGATTTACTCTTGTGCCATTACTCTGAATTGCTTCTTCTTTAAAAAAAAAAAAAACATCCTTCAAAGCCATCGTAGTAGGTCAGGCCATGAGTCGTTTACATCCCACTCTTTAGCGCTATACAGTTGCTGTTGAATAGCTTTGACTTGGTTTGAAAGCCCAGTGCTGGCCATCAGGTCAATGAAAACAGAGAGGAACGTAGGGAAGTGGTTAAAGTGTTGGACTACTAATCAGAAGGTCGTTAGTTCAAATCCTTGGGCTACCAAGCTGCCACTCCTGGGTCCCTGAGCAAGACCGTTATAACCCTCAATTGCTCAGCTGTGTAAATAAGATAAATGTAAGTCTCTAATATATAAAAATATAGCTTTAAGAATTATATTTATATTATATTTGTTACATGCGTAGAGTTAGCAGTGCTAATTTGTTGGCTCATTTTTTGACCGATGGTGGGCACGGTGGCTTAATGGTTAGCACGTTCGCCTCACACCTCCAGGGTCGGGGGTTCGATTCCCACCTCCACCTCTGCCTTGTGTGTGGAGTTTGCGTGTTCTCCCCGTGCCTCGGGGGTTTCCTCCAGGTACTCTGGTTTCCTCCCCCGGTCCAAAGACATGCATGGTAGGTTGATTGGCATCTCTGGAAAATTGTCCGTAGTGTGTGAGTGTGTGTGAATGAGAGTGTGTGTGTGTGCCCTGTGATGGGTTGGCACTCCCAACCTCAACACTGTCCTTGTTCTCCTTTATACAGCTTAAAAGCTTTCTTTCAACATTCTCACATCCACACCTGCGACTTATTTGTGTTCTGCCAGGTTGTGCAACTCACCAGAGCGTTCTCTCCTCTTAATAATGCACAGATTGATTTTGGCACTCTCACACCAAGAGGATGGGATTGATTTAGTCAGATTTTTCAGCAAAAGCACCCCGTAGGCTATTCTGCTAAGAGACCGAAGTGGCAGAATAACAGCAACTACCAGATTTTAGCTCTTAAATGCTAGAACCGACGATGCAGTGATACGCGGCTGGTCAACACAACTATGCAACACTATCTTTGGTCTTGTATAGGTGTCATTGAAGGTGTCTTAGATGGCAAGATACGTCGAGATCTTTCCCTTAACCGTGTTAGTCCATTTTATTATCATATAATGTGGATATAATCCTGTAAGGGAGTGAGTTCTTTATCCATCATGTCGTGCATAACTGCACGTAAATATGCAAAACTGTAATGCTATGAATATGAATGAACAGTTGTTCAACACCGTGTAGAGTTCTGTAGCAGGGTCACACCACAGGGATCGCTAGTCACATATGTAGCTGTGTTTGTATGAATCATCTGGTGACTTTTATATGCTTGGATATGTGCGATAACTCCAGGGATAAACTGAGGTCTATATCAGATCAGCTGTTTGCTGGAAGGGCTTTACCTTTTTAAACATCTGTCCGTGACCAATGCTTTAATATCCTTGGTCTGGGTCACAGAGTATCCAGAGCATATCCCTTTCATAGGATCTACTCAGGGCACCATGGAAACGAGTCCACGTACTTGTCCACACCTAACAAATACCCCTCTTCCACCAAAAAGAACCGGGTGCTGGTTCAGAGCTAGCGCTAGTGCTGGTTCAAAGTTGGTTCCACTGGCGAACCTTCTAAGAACCGGTTTGCCTTTCCACCGGCTAGAGAGCATCACAGCGCCGAGTGTGACGTCACTGTATACGTGTCACGTGTCCCAGCAACGTTAGCACAGCAGCGGCAAACACAAACACAACAACAATGGCGGATGTCGCTTTACTGTTAGTGCTCATGGCTTTGTGAACCTACCTCGGCATCCAAACGCGGCGAATCCACCGTGTAATCTGTATAAACGGAGGTTGTATTCGATAAAGTACATAACGTTATTTTATTGTTAACACAGAAAAAAGTTAGCCTTAGCATGTAGCTACCTACTATCATTTGTGCTGATAATGTATCATATAGCGGTAAAGTAAAAGTGTATTAAACATTAGTATACTTAAGGTACCTTTTCAAATGGTAACAGTAGCCCCGCCCCCAGGCGCTAAAAGTAGCCCCGCCCACAAGCGGTTCTTAAGTCTAGACCAGCAACGTTTTGGTGCTACTTAAGAACCACTTTTCCTGGTTCAGAGCCGGTGCTTTGGCGGTCGAAAAAGAAAGAACTGGTTCTAAATTAGGCTCCGAACCTGCACTCGAACTGCCTCAGGGGAAAAGGGGCATTAGTGACCCCGGATCATGGACACTTTCATCCATATAGCCAAGATTCTGTAGAACTTCTGAAACACTGGCATGAAAAGTGGGATTGAATCGATCTTTTTTGCTTGTGTCCCCAGAATCGGCAAATATCAATTTGTGAGTCCCCAAAACACCACGTTAAGCCTAATGGACTAACATCCATGCTCACCGTCTTGTGGATCTTTCTGTGGAGGCGAGTCGGATTCTGAACCCAAGTCGACTACTAACTGCTCTAAAAGTTTGTAAGTTGGAATTATTTAAACATACTGTAATTCAATGGTTTTCTGAAATGGTATGCGGAAAGGTTTCGCATCACCAAATCATATAATCCGGAAATGGATTTTGGTAAACATTCTGCAATTTATGTCCAAGACTTGCTGTACCTTTGCTTCAGGCAATCTTTTCTTGGACAATGTCTTCCATTACGAACACTGAAGCTAGGATTTGTACCTAGCACTAAAAAGGCATACTGTACTTTCTATTTAAAACTCTTGAGGCTTAAAGAGATTCCAATGAAAGTTCAATATATTTAGGATAATATCCATTGATCTACTTAATTAACATCGTTGATTGTTGTTGTTTTGTTGTAAGTGTTTTCCCCCAGACATTGGCACATGGATTTCAAGACCTCAAAAGAAGAGGTAAGAGATTTTCCTATTTGCTCAATCCAGGTAGAAAGGTAGAATGCTAGTTAGATACATTCATTCATTCATTCATTCATTCATTCATTCATTCATTCATTATCTACGAACTTCTCGGGTCACGGGGAGCCTGTGCCTATCTCAGGCGTCATCGAGCATCGAGGCAGGATACACCCTGGACGGAGTGCCAACCCATCACAGGGCACACACACACTCTCATTCACTCACACACTACGGACAATTTCCCAGAGATGCCATGTCTTTGGACCGGGGGAGTAAACCGGAGTACCCGGAGGAGAAAACCCCCGAGGCACGGGGAGAACATGCAAATAGAGCCCTGCGCGGGACTTTTTTTATAAACCCGCACCCGCCGAATTTCTGACCAGGACCGCCCGCGCCCGCAAGCTGCGTGTTCCACTCCCGCCCGCACCCGCGATGTTTGTGTCCACTCCCGCCCACTCCCGCGGATTTTTTCTTGAGAGCTTGTGAAAATTTTGATTGTATACAAATGATCAGACTAATTATTAGTTCAGGCGAATGTCCAGAATAACAGGATTAAACATGATTGCATTTAAATAAGGTAAATTAATACTAATGCTAATACTAATGTTCTTCTCAACATCATGTGTTAACTCCATTCTTATTATTAGGCAACACACCAAATCCCACCGGGTCCCACGGATCTCCCGCTAAATTTTCTGACCGCCCACTCCCACCCGGGGCAAAGGTGTAACCGCCCGTTCCCGCGAGATTTGCGTTGGGTCCCGCGGGAGCCCAATCCCAATGCAGCCCTCTACATGCAAACTCCACACCCAAGGCGGAGGCGTGAATCGAACCCCCAACCCTGGAGGTGTGAGGCGAACGTGCTAACCACTAAGCCACCGTGCGCCCCCTTAGTTAGATACTTTAACTAGATAAACTAGTGAGTCCATTTGAGCCAACAGTTTGTCATGAGTAAGCTAGTAACAACCACCTGTACTACTGAGAGGAGGTACAGTAGAACTCAGGAAGACAGCAATTAGAAACATTTCCACGTTTTTGCTTTTTTGGCTTTGAATTAGTCATAAAAAGTGACAGACGTTGTGATCATGTGTGTTTGCTTTGCTTGCCAGACAAAGACGGGGATTTATCTGCTGCAAGATGGTAACGAAGAGCCCTTCAACATCCGACTGCACTTGTCCAAAGACATTCTAACGATCCAAGAGCAAGACGTTATTTGTGTATCCGGGGAACCGTTCTACTCTAGTGTACGTTGTGTAATGTCAAGTCATTCTCATGAAGTTTTTTTGCTAATTGTATTTTTTTTGATTGCGTGGATCTAATTACCGTTTACGATTTCTTGTAGGAAAGGACCGTAACGATACGACGCCAGGCGATCGGAGGATTTGGTTTAAGTATAAAGGTAATTTGAGTTCGCATCCCGTTGTCAGGCTACTGCTACTGTATGAATCGGCAAGGAATAAATACGAGGCTCTTTTTCCAGGGTGGTGCAGAGCACAAGATCCCTATTGTGATTTCCAAAATATCAAAAGAGCAGAAGGGTAAGTTAATTCATTTGCCTCTAGTTCGACTGTTGGATTGTTTGACTCTTTAACTGATGTTTGTCCTTCGTCTGTTTCCGTAGCTGAGCTCTCTGGTCTTCTGTTCATAGGAGACGGGATTCTCCAGGTGAGGATTAATCTCATGCGGTTATGATTATATGTTATGGTGACGATCTGTCACAGAACAATAACCATAACAAATGAAACCCTGTGTGGTTGCTTAACTTTTAAACACTTCTTCGGTATATTTACTGAAGGACACTTGGACTTAAGGATTGTGGTCGGCGTGTAAGGTTATAAAAAACTAGCAACGATAATCTCAAAATATTGTTCCCGGAGCCGCAAGTGGCTCTTTCGTATTTATTTTATTTTAGTTAGTTTTAAAAAAAAAAAAAAAAATGAAATCCTAAGATTATGATGCTCTTGTAACATTAAAATAAACCGTGTTTAATTTGGAGGGGGACACGGTGGCTTAGTGGTTAGCACGTTCGCCTCACACCTCCAGGGTTGGGGGTTCGATTGCCGCCTCCGCCTTGTGTGTGTGGAGTTTGCATGTTCTCCCCGTGCCTCGGGGGTTTCCTCCGGGTACTCCGGTTTCCTCCTCCGGTCCAAAGACATGCATGGTAGGTTGATTGGCATCTCTGGAAAATTGTCCGTAGTGTGTGAGTGTGTGAGTGAATGAGAGTGTGTGTGTGCCCTGTGATGGGTTGGCACTCCATCCAGGGTGTATCCTGCCTCGATGCCCGATAACGCCTGAGATAAGCGGTAGAAAATGAATGAATGAATGTTGTAGTGTACTTCTTAGGTTAGCTGCCACAATGCCACAGTTACAATGCAAAGTTTTTACACAGAAAGGCTTCATCTGCCATATAGGAATGGAGGTACTGTAGATTTTGGAATACTGGATGTCTCAATTCTTTCGGATTGCCTAACTGATGGTATATCGTCTCTAGATAAACGGAATAAATGTCAGAAGTTATCGCCATGAAGAAGTTGTAAGTGTACCTTTAAAAGCTAGCAAATCTTGCATTCGAAGCTTGGTACAGTAGCTGTTGTTGAACGTGAACATAACCAGCATTCTCTTATCCAGGTTCAGGTTCTACGGAATGCTGGAGAGGAAGTAACACTAACCGTGTCTTTCCTGAAAAGGACGCCCGCCTTTTTAAAGCTACTGCTCTGCGAAGACTGCACATGTACGAGTTCCTGCATCTTTTCGCTGTCAAAATCAGCCATGACGTCTACTTACAGTACAACAAAGTTAACTTGTTTGGGATATCGGATTTGTGTGAAGCATGAAATTTGCTGACATGATCTGTATCCCACCTGCCCTTAGGTGTACCAAGTGACCAGAGCAGCGGGACATCGTCTCCACTGTGCGACAGTGGCCTACATCTGAACTATCACCCGAACAATACGGTGCATAATATATCTGGAACACAAAAGCATTTGGAGAGCAAAATACTGTCTGGGTGGGAGGGACTGCACTTCTCTTTCTCTCACAGTGAAAGTTGCGGGCATTTGTAGGCATCCATACAATCATGTATGCAGAAGGAGGCAGATAGCATTTTCCTCCGAGTTTTTTTTAGCTGCCATATGACACAGCACAAGCAGCAGTTTGACATCTTGGATGAAGGATGTGCTGGCCTTCACCTTCCCCAACCACCTCTAAAGGCTCTTATACACCGGGGCGATTATCGAGCCCGCTTTTTCTGCGATGTTTTTGTAGTGCGCTTTGTTTTCAGAAACCGATAAGACCAGCAGCTCTACATTCATCTTGCCTCGATGCATCTTTGTCGTGGTATCAATGTGTGCTCTACAAGACCGTTTGGTGCTTGAGTGCCACCAAGTCGTGTTTTTATGTAAATTTAGCAGCTCCAGGCACGTGAACAAAAGCCGGCCAGTTTTTAACGTGGCGCGTCAATCCAAAAAAAGGTTCCCAAGGCGGTTTTTTTTCTTCAAAATGACACTTTAATGCATGCCGTTTTTTGTTACATCGGCGTTAAACATCTGCGATAATCGTGCACGCTATTCGTCGCGGTGTGTACGAGCCTTAACATTATACTAACCACCTGTGCTAGGGACGTGTTTGAGTAGCACAGTGGACATGTATAATATAGCCATAAGTTATATAACATTTGATATAACATGACAAACCAAAGGGGGGCACGGTGGTTTAGTGGTTAGCACGTTCGCCTCACACCTCCAGGGTTGGGGGTTCGATTCCCGCCTCCGCCTTGTGTGTGTGGAGTTTGCATGTTCTCCCCTTGCCTCGGGGGTTTCCTCCGGGTACTCCGGTTTCCTCCCCCGGTCCAAAGACATGCATGGTAGGTTGATTGGCATCTCTGGAAAATTGTCCGTTGTGTGTGTGTGTGTGAGTGAATGAGAGTGTGTGTGTGTGCGCCCTGTGATGGATTGGCACTCCGTCCAGGGTGTATTCTGCCTCCATGCCCGATGACACCTGAGATAGGCACAGGCTCCCCGTGACCCGAGAAGTTCGGATAAGCGGTAGAAAATGAATGAATGACTTGAAACACAATTTTTCCACATCACATCCATTCAGTTAAACCTGTTACCTCTATCATTTTTAAGTTAAAAAAAACAACAACCTTTTCTCCTATATCCTCTCAGGACACGTTGTCTTGCTCATCTTGGCCTATGTCCCCAGCACTACGCTGGGAGAAGCGATGGGTGGATCTACGTCTCATCCCGCTCCTCCACGCTCGTCTCTCACAGTACATCCCCGGCTCTGACATCTGCAGGTGAGCCGGGCGGAAGAGCGCTTTCATGACTTTAATCTTCTTCCCTAATGGAGTATGTTGCCCCTCTGACTCGGAATGTACTTATATGCTTCATTTCTCGAGAAATAACTCTCTCAGGATAATTAAAAGTGTTTGGATTAGAACTGTATTCCACCGGACACCACGGGATCGTTTTGGTTAATGCTTCCGTCTATGTTTTTGTATCTCCTAAAGGCAAAATGCATTCCAGGTCGTTGCAGTAGATGGGGTTTGCAGCGGGATAATCCAATGTCCTAATGGAGAAGAATGCACTGACTGGCTTCAAGCAATAGCATCCAATATATCTGCTCTCACGAAGCACAATGTAAGTATTTCAGCTTCTTTTCTTTATGAAATATCGATCAGCTTTAAAGTTCCTCCTTCAGGATCGAAAGTTATCCAGTATCGTTCACTTCCAAATGAAATTTTTGGCCATTAATACTGTACATATGTGTGTATTTTCCTTCTTATTGCTTGCTGTTTTGTTGTTAAAGCCACTCTGTATTGTACAATTTAAGCAAAACCCTGCTTGCAGATAATCTTACATCATAACCTAAGCCGCAACGCCAAGTCCATTACGGCTTTTTTCAAAGACTCGATGCCGAGCTCAGCTTCTTGGCATGTTTCCAGCACAGATTTTATGATATTGTTGGCTTGATGTTATGTTTCCTAAAACGATTAGTTTCTCACACTCTACTTTACGAATAAGCCGTGAATTTATTGAAGCTGTGTAACACCGTGTAATTTGTCCAACACTCCGGAACTGTTGAAATGTATCGAATGATTTGATCAGTGACATCAACGAGTGTAGTTCATTCGAGACATCATTCTCATCCTGGAACTCGAGGCTAAAACTCCACAAGTAGAGATCTTATTAGAGTGAACCCCAAGTCTAGGGGGTAGCACAAATAACTACTCTTTACAACCGTGCTGAGCACAAAAGCATCTTTTGACACCACATCGGGTTCCACATCTGTCTTTCGGCATGAGGACAATCCAGATGGGATGCCAGACCACACTTATGCCCCTTTTCCCACCGAGGCAGTTCGAGTGCAGGTTCGGAGCCTAATTTAGTCGCTGGTCTAGACTTAAGAACCGCTTGTGTCAGGAGCTGGGGGCGGGGCTACTGTTAGCGCATTTGATAATCTACTAATGTTTAATAGACTTTACCGCGATATGATACATTATCAGCACACATGATAGTAGGTAGCTACATGCTAAGGCTAACTTTTTTCTGTGTTAATGATAAAAAAATGTTACGTACTCTCTCGATTATACAGAATACACGGAGCCGCACGTACACTTCGGATTCGCCGCGTTTGGATGCCGACGTAGGTTCGCGAAGCCATGAGCATTATCAGTAAAGCAACACCCGCCATTGTGGATGTTGTGGTTGTGTTTGTCGCTGCTGCGCTAACGTTGCTGTGTAACGTGACACGTATACAGTGACGTCACACTCGGCTCTGTGATGGAAAGGCAGACCGGTTCTTAGAAGGTTCGCCAGTGGAACCGACTTTGAACCAACACCCGGTTCTTTTTGGTGGAAAAGGGGTACTAGAGGTGATTTATAGAGGAGAGAATCCACCTAAGGACATGTTTTGCATTTTTTGTGTGGTGGAATGAAACCCACACAACTGGAGGAAACCCACATAGACCCAGGAAGAGAACAGGGAAAACTCTGGACAGACATTAACCCGAGTTCAAGGTGAAACTCGGGACCCTGGAGCTGTGGGATGTCGACGTTATCCACTGTAACACCATGCTCCATTCTCTGCAATCTAGATCACTACACCCTTTAATATTCTAATAATAGACGAAGACCCTGGGATAACACTTAAGGATATGTCTTATTTCCATCATATTTTATCCCCAAGGTAACTGACAGTCAATGCATATGTGGTTGCTGTAGAGATAATGAGCAGCTGGTGATGTAAAGCCCGAGACTGATAAATAAAGCCTTAAAGCACGTGACATGAAACTATAGATATCTGTTTGCAAGAAAAGGCTCTTATCGAGGTTTGGGATAATTGAGGTGAGATACTGCTCAGGTCATTTTCTGAAAGCTGATGTGCGTTTCCTTCTCGGTTTCAGGCGGCAGATCGTGTCTAATAACGAACAAAGCTCTGTGCCGCTCTGATTTAATCGATCCGGGGAGTTATTCGGGATACAGGATCGAATGCTTGAGGTTTCCGATAAACCGTCGGTCAGCCAGACGTAACCTTATGATAGGCCTGTTAGATGTGGTAGAGTTGTTTTGTAATGTAGTTGTAGTCTTTTCTAGAGGAGAAGCAGAAGCACGTCTTAATTAAAGATCTCAATACTGCAGTGGATTCTGTGTTACATACACGTCTCATATCTAAACGTTGGAGTATTTGCGCCAAGTAAGGAATATTTCAATACGAAGCTCCTATTAGCATCCCAAAGCTTTTCAACTACAGCAGATTTAACATTTTTTGGAGAATGTTCACTTCCTGTTTTTACTCCTTACATTACATCTAGCAGACGCCCTTATCCAGAGCGACTTACATTTTATCTCATTTTCTTTTTTTATACAACTGAGCAGTTGAGAGTTAAGGGCCTTGCTCAGGGGCCCAGCTTTGGCAGCTTGGTGGACGTAGGAATCGAACTCACAACCTTCCGTTTGGTAGCCCAACACCTTAACCACTAGGCTACCACATCCCCCTCTTGCTACTGTATATACAGTACAGGGCTGTCAAGTGTCACGCATTGAGAGTGACAGTCCCTCATGTTGGTCTTTTCTCACGCTCTCTCGCCACACATCGTATTTCTCACGCAGAAAAACTTTTTGACTATTTATCATATATTTAATAAGCCGCAGCGCCCAAAACGTATCAGTCCGCACCGCTGTCTCTATGGAACCGGGCAGGAATCAAGCGCGTCTCCCCTGGAGCTCTTAGTCGAGCCTGACACTTATCAGCCAATCAAAAAAAGAGGCTACACATTAGCCAATCAGAAAATAGCACTATTGTGTCTGGGTAAGATTTAACACAACAACCAATGGAAAAAAAAACATATTCATTACAGAGGGTATTTTCGATGGACGGTTTGAACAAAAGCTCAACACGAAACAGCTTGTCTCTGGACGGGACATTGTCCTCGATCATGACCCTAAAAATGTCTGGGCTTGTGCTGAACTGTTTTATATGGGAGCAACATTACACATGATAAAGGGGTCCAAAAAGGCAACAAACACTTACAATAAACACCACCAGTCATAATCTCTCTCTCTCACACACACACACACACACACACACACACACACACACACACACACACACACAAATAAATAAATGGAAATTAAACAGATACTTTGTATTTGGTTAAATTGCGAAATTGCGGTCAGTGATCCTTACCAAACACAACAACTCCCCCACAAATTTTTTTTTGTTTGTTGTGTGTGTGTGTGTGTGTGTGTGTGTGTGTGTGTGTGTGTGTGTGTGTGTGTGTGTGTGTGTGTGTGTTGGAGATGTCACGCTTGCCTGTCTTCAGAACTTGAGAGCCCTGTATATACTATTGTATAAACAATGAGAACGGGAGAAATGAAGGCAAGACTAGATGAATTTTGTCCTGTACAGTTTACATCATATTGAAAGCTTTTTTGTTCTTTGTTGCAGGTGAAGAAGATTAACAGAAACTTTCCTGTAAATCAGCAGGTAATCCTTTTTTTTTATACCTCACTACTTCTGTTGAACAAAGGTGGTGTTACGTCGGAAAAAAATCTAACTACTATCACTATTATTACACTCACACGTCATCCCAGCTTGCTTTTTCCCCTCTGAGTGAGTAGTTGCGAGCTAGCGTGCTAATTTATTGTCGCAAATGTAGGAAATAAAATATTCCTCCAGTATGTAACATAAATATACAAAACATACACTTTGAGCAGCATCGCGTTACAACTCTCATGGTACTTCAGACGTGCTAATCGTTTAAGCTAGTTTACCACAACCTTGCTGGCTTGTGCGAATCTCAAGGATGTTAGCCAGCAATAAATAAATAAAGGTAATGTTCTGTTACCTTGGTAACAGTTTTAGCAGTTGAACTTGATGTAGAAAATAAGAGTTAGCTGTACAGTATTTTGCATTAGCTTGGCGGTGTTTATCATTTCAGTAGACTTCACTGGCGTATAATAATATACGCATCTGTTTGTGTCTGTGTGTTTATCTTCCAGATTATCTACATGGGATGGGTAGAAGAGAAGGAGCAGGACTCTGTTCAGGACCGCATGTACACGCCAAAGTTCCTGGCGTTAAGGGGTTCATCTCTTTTCAAATTCTCAGCACCTCCAGTGAGCATTTACTGTTATTTACCACTTACATAATCGCTAACTTCCCGCCTCCGCCTTGTGTGTGTGGAGTTTGCATGTTCTCCCCGTGCCTCGGGGGTTTCCTCCGGGTACTCCGGTTTCCTCCCCTGGTCCAAAGACATGCATGGTAGGTTGATTGGCATCTCTGGAAAATTGTCCGTAGTGTGTGAGTGTGTGAGTGAATGAGAGTGTGTGTGTGCCCTGTGATGGGTTGGCACTCCGTCCAGGGTGTATCCTGCCTCGATGCCCGATGACGCCTGAGATAGGCACAGGCTCCCCGTGACCCGAGGTAGTTCGGATAAGCGGTAGAAAATGAACACCCAGCAATTGTGGGGCTTTTTGTTCACCGTATAAAACTTGGGAAATCCATTAAACTCTGTTTAATCAACTCTAATCTGTCAGCGATTACTTTTACAGTCCACAATACAGGATTTAACAAGATTATCTGTACAGTAGCTTTGATATTTTTTGATTAAAGTGTGGCTTCGGACGCTCATTTAATGGTCATTTAACGCTCACTGAGGGTTGCGACCTCATTTTTCTCCTTATTCTGAGCGAGTCTCATTAACATTGTCTTTAACAGGTATACGTTAGATTCCATTCCATCGTGTTTCGAGGCGATTTACACAGTGACACACATGACAGTGAGGATGACTAGCATATTAAACGTGTGGCTTACTTTGAGTACGTAACTCAAGTCGAGGTCACGCAAAATTCTGCTAATTCATAGAGAAAGTTAATGTAAAGAACTTGAATGTTTTGAATGTTTATGAGAGGTTTTTTTTTTTTAATGTTCTAGGTAACGACCTGGGACTGGACCAGAGCTGAACAAAGCTTTACTGTCTATGAGATCATGTCCAAGATCCTTAAGGTAAGTTGTATAGTATTATATTATAAGGTTCTATGGAAGGTACAGTAGGCCTAAATAACAGATTGGACCTTGTAATTTAACCCTGAGTTAAAGCTGAGCTTGAGCCTTGGAGTCATATGTCTTATTTTCAGACCAACGTGCTGGACTACAAGGTCACATTGGAGCCCAGAGCCATATTTCTTTCCTGTATTTCAGGACAGCGAGCTGCTTGACAAGCGACGGCAGTGTTTCAGTGTGCAGATGGACACGGGTGAGGACACTGTGTTCAGTGTGGAGCTGGAGAGCGATCTCGTGCTCTGGGAGAAGGCCATCCAGATGGCCACCTTTCTTGAGGTGGAAAGAATACAGGTAAACACCAGCACTAGTGCAACCAGCACGTATTGTACGACTCGACTAAGAATAATCCAGAAAGGGAGAAAAAACAGCTTTTTTAGCTTTTAACTTTTTAACTCGGAGGCCAAAAATAACCAGAATTTGATTCTGTCTGTTCGCGTTGAGCGCTAAACGTCTTTGTCATGTTGCCCTCGACATGATGCTCATATGAAAGTAGATTCTCGGTGCTTTAATAGTGTTTCATAAGTATTTCTGTTTTTCTCTAGAATGCTAGGGGCAATACTAGGGGCAATATAGTCATAGCGCAAAAAAAATAAAATAAATAAAGATTAGTTTTTCCCCCTACAGAAATGTTTTATTTTATGTCTTTAAAGTAAATAGTGATATCAAACCCATGTCTGCTCTTTGAGATAGCGCAAGTATTTAAGGAAACAAGGACAAACCGTGTTTTTCAGAGCAAAACGTACGCCTGCATCTCAGAGAGCCACCTGATGGGGCTCACCATAGACTTCGCCATGGGCTTCGTCTGCTTTGATGCAGCATCAAAGGTGAGTCGATGCAGACGGCCATTTTTTGTATTTATTTTTTAATTTTTTTGCCAATGGTTTAAATGATGACACGTGGAAACAGGTAGTACATTTTTATCATAGGGATTTCACGGGACTGGCTGTAACACCATCGATAACAGTGATAATCCACATTAAACATAGCTGTAAAGGTATAAAAAAAATATATATACAATGTTTTTAGTCGATTAAAAATGTCAGCATCGGCAGATTTATGTGGTACAAGACAGCGATGCGGAACGATAACATGTAAACAAGGTTAAAGTTAACACGTATCGCCCCCTGTAGGTGGTGTTGTGGCGCTACAAGTTCTCCCAGCTGAAAGGGTCCTCCGATGACGGCAAGAGCAAAATCAAGTTTCTCTTCCAGAACACAGACACGAAGCTCATCGAGGCCAAGGTAACCGATATCGCTTCAATTAGACAGATTACCTACAGTACCTCAGAACCTAAGAACTCTCCATAGAGCAGTTCCGGCTCAACACGAGGTGATTACAATTGATCTTGTGCGCTTCGTTTTTTGATTATAACAATTAGTGTTGTGAAATATTTATTGCAGGAGTCTTTAAAACTGTTAATGAATGTAAAGAAATTGTATATATTATATGATGAAATAAGGTGGCACGGTGGCTTAGTGGTTAGCACGTTCGCCTCACACCTCTAGGGTTGGGGGTTTGATACCCGCCTCTGCCTTGTGTGTGTGTGTGTGTGTGTGTGTGTGTGTGTGTGTGGAGTTTGCATGTTCTCCCCGTGCCTCGGGGGTTTCCTCTGGGTACTCCGGTTTCCTCCCCCAGTCCAAAGACATGCATGGTAGGTTGATTGGCATCTCTATCAGGGTGTATCCTGCCTCGATGCCCGATGACGCTTGAGATGTTCGGATAAGTGGTAGAAAATGAATACGTTGAAATATATTTCGTTTTAATATCTATTTTTTTTTCTCAGGAGCTGGAATTCTCCAACCTTTTTGCTGTCCTGCACTGCATCCATGCGTTTTTTGCTGCCAAAGTGGCGTGTCTGGATCCGATGTTTGTGGGCAGTCCGAGTTCCTCGGCAGCTACCGCGATGCCCACGCTGACCTCAGTCACCTCCCTGGGTCAGGCTGGGAGGTTGAAGTACTTGAGTTGAATGACTCTTACCGTCTTCAGTTGCGGATTTAAAAACACTAGACGGTCTGCGGCGGCGTTGACCCGCCTTCTTCTCGGACTATGTAAAACAGCCTGCTTACATTGGGCCAAAGACTGAAATAACCGAAGTGTGATGTGATATATTTTGAATAACGGAGTGGCAGTGTGTATGTACGTGTGTGTTCGGCTGGTGTTTCCTAACAGCGTGTGCTTTTAAAACATTCTTTTAACCCATACGGAGAGATTTTTGAATTCTAAGCGTCATCAAGATTACTCTGTGACAGAGCCGTGCATAAATATTCGACCCTTTTGAGCCTTTGCACATTTTGTAGCAGCACCTGTAATTGACCTACTGCTCAATTAAACAAAGAAACCAAACCTTTTGTTAGTCGGATACATTTGATACAGCTGGGAAAGGGTACATCTTTATGTTTTGTGCAAACTGATATTTTTGTCCCCCCTTAAAAAATAAATAAATAAATGAATGACTTTGATTAAAAGAAAAGCCTCCCCCCAATATGATGCTACTGTACCACCACCATGCTTCACTGTAGGGGATGGTGTTCTCAGGGTGATGAGAATTGTTCTGTTTCTGACAATTTATACTAAAATCACGTGGCACTTTATTAGCACAAAGTGCCAGCTCCGTTATTTGAATAGTTATGAGACGGCTGATGACAATTTAAGGGGTGAATGATTACGGAGCGGCGCACGGTGGCTTAGTGGTTAGCACGTTCGCCTCACACCTCCAAAGTCGGGGTTCGATTCCCACCTCCGCCTTGTGTGTGTGGAGTTTGCATGTTCTCCCCGTGCCTCGGGGGTTTCCTCCGGGTACTCCGGTTTCCTCCCCCGGTCCAAAGACATGCATGGTAGGTTGATTGGCATCTCTGGAAAATTGTCTGTAGTGTGTGAGTGTGTGAGTGAATGAGAGTGTGTGTGTGCCCTGTGATGGGTTGGCACTCCGTCCAGGGTGTATCCTGCCTCGATGCCCGATGACGCCTGAGATAGGCACAGGCTCCCCGTGCTAAGCAGTAGAAAATGAATGGTGTCGGATTACGGAGTCGCACCTATTCATTTTCCCTCCAATCCAATATCATTAATATTTTGAGACAGTTCAATAGAGAGGGTACAAGAGCTTTGTTTTGTGCAGTTACAACGCTTAGTTTGGACACAATCTATAATGCAGAAAGGATTCATTTAAAAGGACTCTGAATAAAAAGACTCCTCTGCATCAGACCGAGCGGAGTACCGTAACCCGATATATAAAGACTCTTAACGAATTTTATACTAATGCTATGTACATACCAGTACTTGTTAAGACCTAAAGGACAGCTTCAGAACAAGCTGGTTTCCCCCAGTGATGGAGAGGCTCCGAAAAAAAAAACTCCAAATACAGTCAACACCTTACCATTGCAGTGCACTTTAGTCCAGCGATTTCCCCGAGTGAAACTTTCTTTTTTACTCTTCTGGAGTGTGGGTTAGATGAAAATGGTGGAATACGG
The DNA here is from genome assembly GCF_022655615.1 of Tachysurus fulvidraco. Classification (NCBI taxonomy): domain Eukaryota; kingdom Metazoa; phylum Chordata; class Actinopteri; order Siluriformes; family Bagridae; genus Tachysurus; species Tachysurus fulvidraco. Next base: position 30,320,508 of record NC_062520.1, read on the forward strand.
AAGAACGGATCCATTTTATTGAATTTTTTTTTAAGTGCTGTAGCACTTTGAGACCGATTACTTGTCGAGGTGGCGTAAAAGCCTAAAAAAAAAATAATGTAAGGAAGCAAATATATTTGAAACAATACAGAATTGTCGATGCTTGAAAATATTTTGATGCATCAGCGAAAGAGCGCCGGTCTCCTGACGACGAGGTTTAAACCGAACCTTTTATTTTTGCCAACTGCTGAGTGTTTTAATAAAGATGTATAATAAAAGATCTACTTAATAAAAACTTTCGTTTCTTTTCCCATAAAATGTTTGGTCATATATGACAGACTGATAAGATTGCTTTGTGGTCAGTGAAGAGTTTGCCTTTATACCCATTTACATGACATCTGCTGATAGGCCAAGAATTAAGTAGTTTAAGTAGTAACAAGTACAATGGCAATGAACCTGGTATTTTACCTCAGGGCACAGTAAGGGAGATGCTTAGAAAGGCAATGGGTTACAGAAGGATGCGCTAGCTCAGCGGTTAAGGCGTCCGACTACTGATCGGAAGGTCATTGGTTCGAATCCCAGGTCCACCAAGTTGCCACTGCATCAACTAACCCTCAATTGCTGAGGTGTATAAAGTGAAATATAAATGTAAGTCACTCTGGGTAAGAGTGTCTGCTAAATGCTGTAAATGCAATGCTTTTCAATCAGGGTTTGAGAACTGGTAGCACCGTGGGGTCACTAGACACCACTTACGACCAACACTTTTCACTCTGACCAATAAATATACCAATAAAAACCCTGCATTTTGACTCAAATGAGACAAAAATATAGCTTTTTGAAAAACAACCTGTCAAGGTTGGGAAAAGATGGTTTTACAGAAAAGAACCTACTCCTTACTGTTAAATCTGCTATGATGTTTTGGAGCACTTTTCCCTCCATAAACCCAGGGAACATTGTTACAGTAGGTGACTTGCTGGAGGTTTGAAGGAGGTTTTTTTTCAAGGAATATCTTCGCTTGTGGTCGGACCTTCAGTCCAAATTGACACCAAAATGCTTCAATGATCACAGACTCAAGCTTCTGACATGGCCATCCGAATCAAACCGGCGTAAACCGGATTGAAACCTTGGTGCACAAAACAACACCTCAGACCCTGCAGGATCCCAAAGAGTTTGATTAAAAATGCTAAACTTTAAAATGAGTGTTTTTTAATTTCTTTTAATAAATTGACTCGAGTTGAAATTTAAACTTCTCTCATGTTCTTTTCTTCACCTTGAGAATAAGATTAACGACCACAAAGACATTTTTCACGAAGGTTTTTTCACTAAATCATTACACTGCTGGGCCCCTGAGCAAGGCCCTTAACCCTTAAAATGAGATAAAAATGTAAGTCGCGCTGGATAAGGGTGTCTGCTAAATGCTGTAAATGTGATGTGGTTGACCAGTACACCACTTCTAGAAAAAATGTCATGTCAAATGATACGAATTTACTGTTGGCGCCCTCCGGCGGACAGATATGTCCACAGCATGGGTTCGATTCCCGTGCAGGAAGCTAAGCCTAGATAAAAGGGCTTCTGACGTAAAACCTGTACCAAATCTAATATGCGGACCCCTGCGTTACTGTCAGTGGGGTAATGTACCCTTCCGTTTGGGTGAGGTCTTAAATGCCCTTGCAAAGCCAGGATCTGTAAATAGTCCCTTCTCTGAAGTCTGAGAAATCTTGTGATCCATACATAGATGTAGAGTCACTAGAACATGAGGTGTTTGTCTTCTTCACAGAAGTCAGGGTCACTTCAATATTATACAGTAGACACATGCATAACTCCAGTGATGGTGGTCCTCAAACTGTTTGGGAATTGGTGGAATTTTCAGTGCCTGTCATAAAGAAAAGTCTCCGTAGTAGTAGATTTCATATAAGGAAGTCACATTATTATTTAATGTAAGGTCAAATATTAAATATTTAACCATAGATCTATGCCCAAGTTACCCACGAGATCCAGAGGTGCCGATTTTGCTACTGGTACTTCTCACAGAAGCAAGCACCGAGAAAGAATAGAACCTTCCGTCCGTTCTCTCCTTACAGACACGTATGCTATAGAACCTTTATTGAAAATTGTTGAGCCGGTGGTTTCTTAACAGAGCATCGAAGAAAAAAACGTATTACATTAAATAGACCTTTTCGGTTTTGAATTCTTCCGAGATGTTTCGGAGCTCGGACGTCGATCGCATGTTATCCGAACGACGGACGATTTTAGACGGTGGGTTTCAGATACGTCTTATGGAGTAAGTAGACATCCGAGAAATTAAAGAGAATAACATCACCTGCCTTACAGAACACCTCCAAAGAGAGAGAGAGAGAGAGAGCAGATTTAGGACATGAATCTTCACAAACGTTAGAATTTATTAAAGAGCTGAATTCACACCCCATATAGTTTATACATTATATATCCAGTGACGTTTGTGTAAAATATAAACTGGGGGGGGGATCCCACATTGACCCAGTCTCAAAAACTTTAGGACTCTTTTCAAATATAACTCGACTTACACGAATACGGTTGTTGGAGGTTGCCAAATCCGCACAAATTCCGCCTCCACTGCATAAATGGCATCTTACTGTCTTTTGCGTCACTTGTATCAGTTAAGAAGTGCATGACCTACACCCTGTGTGTGTTGCCAAAGTGTGTTTTTCTTACCTACGAACACTTAAACCCGACACCTACAAACTGAAAATGTTTTATGATACATGAAATACAGAATTTCTTTAAAAAAAAAAAAGGATCTTAAAGCTGTTCTTATCATCTACCATTAGGTTAATATAAGTATTATATTACAAAATGAAATAATGAATGAATGGAAAAAGATGCAGTGGGTGTAAAGTGTGACACACTACACAGCGAATTGTGACTGTACTTTATACCGCAAATGTGTCATGGGAGTGTTGTCAAGCCTCTGGGAAAGTGGTTTTGGGGTGGAGGAGGAGGTGGAGGAGGAATGCAGCAACATCTGGGGGGGTCTAGGACACAAATCAAGTGAAGTCATTGCGTCAATAGAAAATCTCTAGCAATAGTGCAATTTAAATCAAAGACTACGCTGAACCTATGACTGGACCGAAGACCTTTTAAGTTATAACCAATGAAGCCCGCTTCATATTGTACCTCTTAGGGTGACCTGACAATGGTAAGGAGGGGTGGGGGGGATGCATTCATTCAAACATGCGTGTACATTTTGTTGTGCATCCCACCCGTTATCAAGCTTATCAAAACAGATACGCACTTACCGACAAATCCACACCATCAAACTAAATATGTTAAGTGTAGAAACAGCCTGGTGCACATTTCCAAAATGACAAGTGTTTATCCTCAGATTACAGGCGGGGGAAAAAATGCCGGCGAGGACCGATCGGCTCTGGAGACGAATTAATAGAAAGATCTCTGAAAGCTAGATCATAGCAAAAACGATGAGTACAAACTACTATAGAGATCTAGAAACCTCAAAATGTTCTGGTGAACCCAGAAGGTCCTCAGTGTTCATAGGGGTTCGGAACCAGTATTATAAATCGTCTGAATAGCGTATTGTAGCATATTGTAAAGCACAACCTTTCAAATCCTTGAAATCTTGAAACCTAATTAAACTATGCTACATTCTCAAAGTAATATGAGAGAGAGAGAGAGAGAGAGAGAGCGAGAGAGAGAGAGAGAGAGAGAGAGAGCTCAATACAAAAACATTGCTTGATCGTAGGCAGTACGTCAGCAGCTCTTTTCCTTATTTCTCTCTGTAATACAGCACATAAGCCTTGAGGGACTCGGGCAGAGGCAAGCTCAGGACTTTGTCTCTTAGCAAGTTGACCTGAGGTTGCTCAGGTTTGTCCTTCTCCACCTCTTTTTCCTGCTCTTCCTCTTTGCTGTCCTCGTCATCGATCCTCTCATCCTCCTCACTCTCGATGGGTTGTGGGATCAGCTGGTTGCCCAGAAACACGTAGGTGTTGACGCGGTGGTGCCGGGTGCGTCGGCAGCGCCTGCGTTTGCGCTTCTGTGGGACACGTGGTCCCGTCCCCTTGGACACGTTTTCATCGTTGGTGAGGCTGCGCAGCGTGCGGCGGATGTAGATGCGCGCCAGGTCCTGCAGACTCCGGACCGTCGGCTGAGCTGAGCGGCACATGCAAGGACGCAACTGTTAAGAACCTACACTGGTGGACTACATGCATTTATAACCTATTTACACTGTTACGCTACCGCAAACCATTCCTTTTAAAATGTATTCCTTTTTTTTAACGATTTCTTATAATGCATTAGCTCGTTTGACTGCTCACTTAAACAGAAATAACAAGCCATATACAGCTGAAAGAGTCAGAGAACACTTGCCATGCACTGTTTGTGTACTGATTCACCGGTGTGTTCTGGCTCAGGGTTTCATTCCTGTTTACCTCATTAAAAAAAGGTTTCACATGAATTCTTATAACACATAAAAAAGCTCATTTCCAGGTAGGTTTTGTTGTCTGTATAAGAACCTGTGATTCTGGTAATGTAATGAACTGCCTATCATATAGGGAAGTAACATCATGAAGGCTAGGCTAACATTTTCAGCTTTGTCAGTTCTCTTTACAAAGCCCCAAACTACATAATTAATTAAGACGCTATCTAACGAGTTATAAAAATCTAAAATTAAAGCCGAACACTGGTGTGTGTGTGTGTGAGAAAGATTGCGGGAACTCACGCAGCATCACAGGGTCCACTTTGCTGCATTCGCTCCGGTTTTGCTGGACCAGCGGCGCAAAGGACACGGCCAGAATGTTCTTGCTCTCCCAAGAGCTCTGACCGGTTCTGGTAATCTGAGTCAACTAAAAAGTACAAACAAGTATCGGACTCTAATAATCAAATTAGGCTTTTTTGGCCTGGACTTCTGGTCCTCATAAAACCTATTATTATCTGTAGACAAACTAACAGTAGTGAATAATTCTGACTCCATTGTTTAGGCAAAGTTTTACCTGATCTTCAATGGGCATGACCAGAATGCCTCCGACTTTCAGCATGACCTTCATGTAGTTCTCGTGGTCTTTCTGAACGCCGGCTCCACAATAGATGCGGTCGTACTGATGGCTGTCTGACGAGATCTCTAGACAGTTTCCCACCACAAAACGGGGCTCGCAGAATTCGAACCTGGATCACAACGCTTACGTTATACGCCTGTTGTACACTTGATTCTGACTGGTACGATGTGTACGATATGTATAATAGAGTTCAGTGACCTAACTATAACGATTTCCATGATATCAAGTCACCATTCTTTAACGAATGAAACGGGGACTCTTCGGTCGTTATTCTCCCTACTCACTTGTCAAAGCTGTCACTGTTTTTAATGAACTCCTCCAGTTTCTCTTTCGCGTATTCCACCACGTCCTTGTGCAGCTCTACGCCATGATTAACTCCAAATGGACCTGCAGGGGGAAAAAAAATACAACAGATGCAAGAAGCAAAACATGGGTCTGGAGACAGGACTGCAGTCAACACCATCATCCCTGGCACTGTTTATCTGCCTCCCTGACCTTCTACTCAGATCAGAACACATTGTGTAAAGTCGGCATCTCACCGATGATCAGGCCCACCATTGTACTCAGGTATCCTGTCCCACTGCCCAGATTGAGGAAGGAAAGCCCTTGCTGCAGCTTCAGCGCCTCCATGACCTCGGAGTAGATGCAGGGGGCTGAAAGGTGGATGTTGCCGTGCTTCCAGGCCAAGTCTTTGTAGGCGTTTTCTCTGTATCCCTCTAAGTAGTAATCCCCACGATCTATAGCCCTGAATGCCTGCTCCACCCTGTCCGTGCGGATGTACTGTGCTTCCTTCAGGTTGTCAATCAGATCGTCATTGTCCTCACCCGCGCTCACCGCTCCGCCCATGGTCCACTTCTCGCCACGACAGAAATAAAAATAAGGAGAAGAAAAAGAATCGAACAAGAAGAGAGAATCACAGACGCGATCTCTCTATAGGTCTTCAGGGGGGATATTTTCTCCAGTCGGGTGGATGGATGTATTGACTGCCGGCGTGCCGATTTACATCCAACGTGGTCACTTTAGATCTTCACATGTCTAGGGAAAGAGAGGACAAAGTCAAAGCATGCTTCGTCACATTGGTTCAAATGTTGCAGGAACAATCTGCAGGTTTCATTGTAAGGAAAAAAAAAAGATTGGAAGTTTAATATGATGTATATCTGTATTAGAGGTCTTCTTGGGTCTAAAGAAATGTACCCGACCAAAAGTGACCCGAATCACTTTTTACCCGAACCCGACTTTTTTTTTTTTTTAAGAAAGACCCGACCCGAGACAAACCCGAAAAAATTAGACCCGAGTCTTCTCGTGTTTGTTCGGTAGAAACACATTCATTTTAAATTACCCGAGACCCGATGCCGCTATTATGATTCCCGACCCGTGTTCGAGGTACACGTGAAAATTTTAGACCCGAACCCGCTCAGGTCTCGGGTCGGACCTCGGGTTTTCGGATCTAAGTGGACCGGTGAAGACGTCTAATCTCTATACCTGTATATTTAAACAAACATCTGAATACTGGCCATTTTTAAGTTAGCGATACCAATGACTGAATGGTTGGTTGTGCTGGAATGGGGACTGATGGAGAACGGGAGACTTTGTGGAACACTGACGCTTGAGACTCCTTCCAATCGTTAAACCGTAGGTACCATAGGACTAAGTAAAGAGTAAGTTCTTCATAATGACCCACACCCAGACCCAGAGATGAAACAATAGAAGACAGGCAGAAAAAAATACGTCCTCTGATATTTCAAGTCGTCTGTGCCACGTTAGATGTGTGATGACCTGTAAATCAGCCTAACGACCATGAGGTCTAATTAACGTAGCAGCTAATCCAGAGGTGTACCGTATTATTTAGAAAGGCTGAGCTGAAGCCACACCTGAGTGTAATGAAAGCCAAGATTTTAAAAAAACCTGATTAGACAGGTTGAAGAAAAGTGTTGGCTCCTGCATGAAGGGAACCAAACCGTGCACCCACACCGCTGATGATGTTAATTGAGCTAAAGTAAACATCACTATAAAGTAAAAAAAAAAGTGCAATTGATAGCCTTTGGTAGTATCCTTGGATCAATAGAATGCTAAAGTAACTTCCTGGATGGTTTTGTTTGCCGTGACGGATTTGGTGCATGACTATTTTAACATGAATCATGGAATCTAACAGGCATAAAACACACATGATACCAATCAGGTGTGGCTATTAAAAGCTTTGCTACAAGGTAAGGGTCTTACAAGGTTTTATAGGGGAAAGAAAACTTTTTAATTTAGGTGAACTGGTAAGCTCTTAATGTTTTCTTCTACACCCTAATTCAACATCTTGCTGTTTGGTTTTTCAACTTGAAACCACAAGGATTTATGTTGCCCTCTACTGGACAAAGTGCAAATTACATTATACATAGTGGCTGTGTGCAGAGATGGTGGACTCGAGTCATACGACTTGACTCGCAAATTTGACTTGCAAAGACTTGCTTGAGAAATATTTAAAAAAAAAAAGACTCGACTTGACATTAATGATTTGAGACTTGAGTCAGATTTGAGTTAAATGACTCAGAGATGGGGTGCTCTACTTGACTCGAGTCAGACTTAAGTCACAAATTTGAGACTTGCTTGACAAATATTAAAAAAGACTCGACTTGACTTTGACTTGACATTCATGACTTGAGACTTACTTGTGACTTGCACATGTGTGATATATTATGTCTCTTCTATAAAAAGACATCAAGACAACTTAAAACGGTTAAGTGAGTGTTCAGAGTGTGAACGTCTCTTTCTCTCTCTGTCTCTCTGTCCCAATTTACTGTACCAATCTATTTCTACCAATTAATTATGCTGCTTCAGGACAGCACTTGTTCAACATCTTAATGGAATGTTTCTGCAGGATGCTGTAAACATTCCATTAAGATTCTGGTCCATGTTGACTTGATTATATCACACTGTTCCTGTAGATTTTTCAGGTGCTTCTTTCATGCTAGGAATCTCCCATGAATCTCTACCAAATTCTAAAAGGTATGCTCCTGGATTCAGATCAGGTGGCTGCAAAGGTCACTGATTAACACTGAACTCATTGTGTTAATCCGGAAGCAGCCAACAGAAGATGGAAAATTTTAGACATGAAGGTATTCACAGGATCAGCAACAATACTCTAACAGGCTGTGGCATCCAGGTGATGATTGGTAATAACAGGGTCAAAGTGTGGCAAGAAAACTCTCACCACACCATTCCATCACCTCCACCAGCCTGGACACATACTGTAGCAGGTTGGGTCTGCAGTAGAAATGATGCCTCACCAGACCAGGCTAGGTTTTTCCCCAGACTTCACATGTCCAGTTTTGATGACCCTGTGCCCACTACAGCCTCAGCTTTTTGTTCTTGGCTGAAATAGTTGGAACCCAACATGGTCTTCTGCTGTTGTAGCTTGTCCACCTAGAGGTGATGCTTTTCTTCTCACCACAATTGTACAGATTGGTTATGTGAGTTACTGTAACCTTTCTGACAGCCCGAAGTAGTCATTCGGCCATTCAAAGCGTTTCCACAGGTTGTTTCTTCTTTATTGAACCATTCTGAGTAAACTGACTAGACCGTTGTGTGTAAAAATACCACGAGATCAGTATTTACACCAATACTCAAACCAAACCATATCACACTGAGATCACACGCTTCCAGAACACAAAGACAACCAGATGAGAATCCAAAAATAAACAACAACAAAAACACACACACACACACACACACACGTAACAAGAAAATCATTTTGATTGGTCAGATGGCGTTGATTAATTATCCATAACAACACCTTGTGCAGTGATTCTGTCTGTAATCCAATCACAGGTTTATATTAATGCGCTTGCTCTAATACACTGTCGTTGCTATAGAAACGGCTAAACCATAGGTGTTATCAATGACTTCATTACACCATCCCGTCGTTAATTATTTTCCTATAGCTGCACAACCATGAGTGTTTTTCTTGCTTAGTGTAATACACAAAAATACATATTAAAACTCGGGATTTATTGCGAATTCTGAATACGATACAGTTGCCATGGTAATAACCGCACTTGCTGGCTACATGTTACAGCCGCATAAAGTTGTTTAAACGGAAAATTCAAGGTCTAAAAAAACAAAACAGACAAAAAATAGTCGAAGTTATTTGGCCTGGAACCCGAAAGCGACTTTTGAGTCTCTATTTCAACAAATTAAAAGTTTATATTACGAATAATAAACGTCTAGATTGATCTCCTGAACCCGTCCTTATTCTTAAACAAAAAAATAAATAAAATAAAAAATCCACACGACCGTTTTTTTTGGTTTGTTTGTTTGTTTGTTTGTTTATTTATTTATTATTATTGTCGTTTTCTCCGCTGAGGTAAACACGTAGCTAACATGCTAGCTCTCGAGACCGCTCGTGCCACTTTGACATGTTCACGTTAACAACGTAAATTAATCACGTAGACGCGTTAATCCGGGCCTAGATGGCATTGTTACGTGTCTTGTATACCGAGCAAAAGCACTAGATCTCTACTAAATGCTCGTTTCTAAATTGTCGATACAAAAGCAAAGGGTTTTGTTGTTATTATTATTGTTAGTATTTATACAGTATTGTTTACCCCGTGAGCTAAACAAGGAAATGCAGCAGCTCCTAATCCGCGTTACAAAAACACACATAAATATGTATATATTTTTATTTATTCATATGTTTATATTCCGACTTTCCGCCCACCTTTTCCTCGTCGAGATGAAACGTGTACATTCACCCGAGCAGATGAAATCCAGCGCATCCACAACGGAACAAAAACATACTTTCTGTCTTTCCGCCGCCGTCTTCTTTTCTGCAGAGATGTAAACACAGGTCACGTGACGTCCCGTGTCACGTCGCGTGTAACGTCGCGTCACAATCTGCTTTTAGAGCGGGATAATTAAAAAAAAAGTCTTAAATTTAATGGGAAAATAAGAAAATTCCTGGATATGAGTTCTTTCCCCCTCCCTCCCTCGTTTTATGTATTATGATATTATTTTATTAGGATAATTCACAATCATTAGACTTTACTGTTTTCGAATTTATTTGTTTTCTCTTTTTTTGTACTTAAATGCGCACGTGCGTTTGTTTGTTTGTTTGTTTGTTTGTTTGCTTGTTTTGACCGCACGCGCTCCTCAGTGACGCAGTGTTTGTGTGTCCTAAGGGCTCTCAAGTTTTGAAGACAGGCAAGAGTGACATCTCCATCCAACCCCCCCACCCAAACACAACAATGTGTGTGTGTGTGTGTGTGTGTGTGTGTGTGTGTGTGTGTGTGTGTGTGTGTGTGTGTGTGTGTGTGTGAGAGAGAGAGAGAGAGAGAGAGAGAGAGAGAGAGAGAGAGAGAGAGAGAGAGAGATTATGACTGGTGTTTATTGTAAGTGTTTGTTGCCTTTTTGGACCCCTTTATCACTTGTAATGTTGCTCCCATTTAAAACAGTTTGGCTCAAACCCAGCCATTTTTAGGGTCATGGTTGAGGACAATGTCCCGGTTGAGGACAATGTCCCGCCCAGAGACGAGCTGTTTCATGTTGAGGTTTTGTTCAAAACGACCATTAAAAATACCCTCTGGGCATCAGCATTAGAACGTAGAAGCACTAAAACCAAGGCCTAGACTACGTGTTCTGAGCAGGTGTTGTCAGTGAACCGGGCCCCCTGGCACCATCTCAGGGCCCCAGTTTGAGAACCATTGGCCTAGACTACTTGTTCTGAGCAGGTGTTGTCAGTGAACCGGGCCCCCTGGCACCATCTCAGGGCCCCAGTTTGAGAACCATTGGCCTAGACTACGTGTTCTGAGCAGGTGTTGTCAGTGAACCGTCTGTAAAATTGTTGGCTAAGTTACAGATAAATACTGCGTGAGAAATACAACGTGTGGCGGGAGAGCGTGAAAAAATGAGTGACTGTCACTTTAATGCGTGACACTCGAGAGCCCTGTGTGTCCTGGTCTTTTTGATGAAGACAATAAAACCCTTAAGCTTATTCATGTAGGTGAAAATGTGATCTAGACCTTTGTAAAGCTAACAATTTCTGCCTGAGGTAAGTTTATTTAAAAACGAAAAAAAAAAACAGTTTACTTGTTTGGGGTTGGAGGAAAACTATTAACATTAGCAGTTTGTGTGTTAGCTGAAAGTATTTTTTTTAATCATTTTAGTTTTCTGTTGTAAATATTGCTGTTAGTATCGAAGTTATACTGTGAAATTATTTAGCTATGATGCTAGCACGTGCTTTTGCCACCTTTTTTGTCTGAAGCGCGTGATCCAGGTGTGTAGGTGAGATGACGTCACTGCCAGTGTTTTATTCCTCTCATGCCTCAGCAGTTCCTCTGACTTTCCTCTGGTGATACTTCAGACATACTAGAGACATTAGAGACTGACACTCGAGCAGGAGCGGAACAGCTTATAAACAGGTTCTTATAAATTTAAGTCAAGGTCTTATATCTAGTAAATTTTTGTGCGACCCCAAAATAGTCAATGGAGAGTCGACAACAATCATCCAGCATTGAGCCAAGCAGTTGATATGAATACATTTAAAACATCATTAAAATCATTAACCAGGTTTGATGGGTTTTAGGAATAATTTCAAACCCAAATGCGTCATATAAATCATGCAAAAGACCTGAAACTAGACTTGGGCATTGAAAAGGCAGAAAGTTTTCTTCTTTTTCTTAGCCTTGGTGTGGGGAGAGGAAATAAGACAAAAGAAAACAATACCAATCTGGCAACCGTGTCATTAACTGTTCTGTTTCTAAAGCGAGCGTCCAGGAAACAGAAGGAAACATTACCTGAAACATTGCCTCGTTACCTGAACTAACGTCATATCTGCTTTAATAGGAAATTAATAGACACCTTCTGACCAATCACAAGGCCTCATTGAACCCAAAAGCAAAGACAAAGGAAAGAGAAAGAATTGGACAGCAGCACTGAACTATGAAATGATAAGTGGTAATAATTTCTCATAATTTGCTTCTCAAAGGCTTTGGCACTTTTAGTGCTAATCAGTTTAAAAGCAACTATTTGCATGATTAAAATCATCCTCTTCCTTCAGGACTAGTATCATTCCCGTACGATAACTAAATTAGGTGAGAGAGATTAGTCGTATCGTGCGAATTGGTGTCGCATGCATGTGCTAACTACAGTAAGGCCACGGTGTGCTCGTGCCAAAACAGTGCAGTGGGTGCCAAAATTCACCTGTGTGAATGACTCGCTGCTTGTTTTCTGCTTTTCTATGATACCGCACGACGTTATACAGGCACAGACGGCTCTACCGGACACAACAGGGATCTAAAGTTACTGACTGGTTATGAAATGTTCAGGGTGTAGAAGTTTGCCCATGTAAATAGTATATTAGGTAAGCAAATGTGCACAAATGAAATGCTTAGACATGGAGAAATGGTGTTATGTGTAATAAGTGTTTTTCATAAAGAGGACACAGGTAGCTACGCTGAATAGTTTCTAACGTACTGTACACACTACGTTCTGAACTTACATTTCACTGTCAATCTGGTTTAGGATTTTTTTTTTGATTAATTGTTGACTTGCTTCACACTGAAATACAAACTCAAAACTATACATGCCTTCATCAGCTCAAGGATTGACTACTGTAATGCTCTCTACACTGGACTTAATCAGTCACTACTCAATCGGCTTCAAATGGTACAAAACGCGGAAGGACGTCTTCTCTCCAACACCTCCAAACGCTCATACATCACCCCTGTCCTCCACTAGCTTCACTGGCTTCCGGTGCGGTTTAGGGTGGAGTATAAGGTCCTTCTCTTTGTGTTCAAGGCCATCAATGGTCTGGCCCCGGCCTACCTCACAGAATTAATAAAGGTCTACCAACCAGCCAGATCTCTCCGCTTGATGGCCGGTCATTTGCCATCAAGGGACCAAAGCTGTGGAACGAACTTCCAGCACACTTACGATCCATCACTGTGCTGTGTTTTTAAATTGCTGTTGAAAACTCATTTATTCATACAAGCTTTTAACACGTAGACCCTGTTTCAACTGCTATTTTATTGTTCATTGTGTTCTTATTGATTTTATTTTTTTTTACTGGAAAGCAACTTGTGCTCCTTTTGGCTGTTGTAAGGTGCTCTATAAATAAAATTTGATTGATTGATTGATTGGAAACACTTAGAGCCTGCTAGGATCTGGCCTCTAGTTCTTTCTGTCTATCGACGCCCCAGAGCCGCTCTGATCGATCAGATGTCGGTTTGTTTTAAAAAGTCAAAACCGACAATGTACGATCCTTAAATAGTTTATTTCTACCATACACAAACTGTACAACACAGCGCATTACTGCTTATGAAATAGTAAAAGTGTAAAGAAACTTTGATATAGAAACTACTTGAACTGAAAAAAGAAAATCGCTTTTGACAAAAAGAAACAATCATTTACAGTACAGCGTTTTATACTAATATAATTACACAGAAAAAAAAGAAGAAAAAAAAATTCCAATTCAGTTCACATTACAAAACATCAAATACAAACAGGAATAGTCGTCACAAAAGTTCCTGAGCAAACAATGGTGTGGTTTATAAATTAAATATCAGAAATTACAAAGAACATAATTACAAATTACACTTCGTTTGAAAGAGTTGGATTCCGACCGATTAGGAATACGTTACGGTAGGATCGTTTGGTCGAATCTGTACATTTGTTTTCTTTTAGTTTTGACTGTCTAGGTTTTGAAGATGACTAGATTTGGATAATCGCCCATAAAAATCTGTAAAGAATAAAATGTCATGGGTTAAATCTTATTTCTGACCCATGACACTCAAATTGAACAGAAATGAGATCCATATGAGGAAGGATGCAAAGGGGCATACACCGATTTTTACTTGATAAACCTTTACTAAAACTTTACTCATAAAACTATTTTTTTTTTTTTTGAAAAATAATATCAGCACAGCTTTCGGCTGGGAATAACCGTTTCAATTTAGAAAACATCGGTCGGTTTTTCGTCGCTTGCAATTAATGCAAATTTTTAAAAAAATTGTCGGGTTTTTTGTTTTGTTTTTGTTAAATTTTGGGGGTTTTTTTTAGGTTTGTGCTTTATCTTTGAGGAAACTCAGTAAAGTTTAAACACTTGATCAATATTACAACAATATAATTACATACTTCAAATGGTATATAAGCATTAGCTAAACAGAGTTATAGGCATTTTTCTTTTGGGAAAAAAAAATAAATATGCTTGTATGATAAAGGAATCACCATTCACGTAATACTGTTCTACCACAAAACATAATATATTCCGTGTACTCATTTACATATAGGCACATAGATGCACACATGACCGTGTGCACACAAAAGGCAGTTCATATTGACAGAAATTAATTTTAGGGAGTCGAGTTTTTTTTTTTCTTTTCTTTTCTTTTCTTTTCTTTCTTCGATTTGATGCTTAGAACTCATGAGTGCAGTTTTTAATGAACCTGTTTTGGCCTCAGTAGCTAGAATTACCAATGTGATCCCAAGATTTAACACACAATAAATACATTCAGAAAAAAGTGAGCCTGGCATGGTGCAGTAAGAGCATGTGGCCACTAGGTGGTGCAATAGTATCATAATTCCGGTTGACATCGTTCATCGCTAAAAAAGAAACGTCACCGAGGCAAACAAACCCAATATTCAACAACAAAAACTACCAAATAAATAAAATATAGCAATGCAAATGTGCTCGGCGGCAACACAAAGAGCCGAAGTGTGCAAGAATGACAACAGCCAACACGGAAAATAAATAAAATATATTAACGTTTGATAAATCGTTTTTTTCGATGAGTAAAGACAATAAATAAAACCAATTATAAATATTAGCAATAAATATAAACACACAAAACAAAGAAGTCAAGCAAATGAAATAAACGTGTGCAAAGGGGTATTAAGAATCTCAACAAAATGGCGATCAAATCAAATGTGGCTAGCGTTTATCAGTACAATACATGAAATATATTTCTGTTTAAGAAGAAGTTAGTTCTTGCACATGGTATGAAGCCAGCCACCCGAACAAACAAAAATGAACCGAACGGATAAAAGCTGTCCAGAGATATTGCTTGTCCGCAAATACGGTATTTCATGGCGAGCATACGGTTTCTACATGGATGCTCTTAATGGCCTGTCTGATGCTGTCCAACAAGGCCTTGCATTCCGGTGAATACTCGTGTTCCGAACTGTTGTACATATCCGTCAGTGTCTTGATGTAGGCTTCGAAATTCTGCTCGTTGATTGGACCCTGAAGGACAGAGAGAGCGCATAAAAATGATCCATTTAGAGTTTAATAGTGTGATACGTGGCAATTCACAGAAATCACAAAATGATGGAATTCCCACACAGTCATTGGATTTGGGTTTTCTGCCTTTTTCCTGTATCTTAGCTGAGCAGGGCTAATGGCTAATCATTTTTGCTAACACTATTTTTCTCACTGCAAAGCCACTCCTTACTTACCACATCCCCATTTTCCAGCGGCTAGCAGGGCTGTGACTCATTCTGTTTGCGTATTTGAATGTTTCCACTACGTTAGATGGTTTGCACAGTTTGGAGCAGCTTTGGCTCCAGGTGACTACCAAGCCATGCTGTTGGATTAGCACTCGTGTAGCCAGTGTCTAAGCTCCCTGGTAGCTCCCTGATGATGACCACATCCGCATACCGAGAAGCAGTCTGCAGTTCAGATGTGGTGCATTCAGGTGCAGGAAGTACACCCTGTTCTAAGTCTAAGACACTGATCAAAACTCTTCCTGAAATCCCACCATCTACAGTAATTCTCTTTTCTGCTCCTTGAGGAACTGCTTTTAGCTTAGGGACTAATTCATATCAGTGGATTTGCCCAAAGCATGCAGACATCATGATAGTAAATTACATCTAAACCCCAGTGAGGCTCGAGGTCTTACACTACCTGAAAACAAGACCACCTGAAAACTCAGGCAGGCCCACCCATGCTTATCCAGGATACAGTGGTGCATTGATGCATTGATACAGTGATGCTGCAGCCAAAAAGTGGTGTCCTGGATACTGGGAAAGGTCGATTGGGTACAAGTGCACTTCCTGTACCCATTTCTGCCCTTTACTTCATCTTCTTCTGTCACTAGTGGATGGAAAATGGCAATGCCTTGGCAATTTCCTCCCTGAGTAGATGCTTGGACAGGTTAACTGACTCTGTGGAAACTTGTAGTGTATGACGCTTGTAGGACTGTGACGTGGCAATCGAAAAAATGTTCCTCTTCACAACAACCCCAGTACGTAGGACAGTTCCAGATGGAAACTTCCCCTCATCTGTATCCAGTGCCTGCTTCCTGAAGTTACCAGCCATCCTAAAGGATCTGCTAGACAGGAAGTCCTCATCTACATCAAACTGGTGCACTGGTGGCTCAACTGGTTAAGGCTCTGGGTTGTTGATCGGAGGATCACAGCCAAGCCAAGCCCTTGAGCAAGGCCCTCAACCCTCCCTGCTCCAGGGGCAGGGGTGCTGTATCATAGCTGCCCCTGCACTCTGACCCCAACCTCCTCAGTTGGGGTATGTGAAGAAAAGAATTCTGCTGTAATGTACAGTATACAGTATGTTGCGATAATAAAGGCTTCTATGCCTTCTATTCTATGAATTAGCATGTGGTGTCCACATGTGGTGCTGATACACATACAAGCCCACAAAGGACGTGGTTTTTGCACTGGGTTTCCGCCCGAACTCAGATCACCCTCCTGAGCGTTCTTTCCTATGCTGAGTAAATGCTATACAGGACTGTGTGGACTGGACCTTTCTGGCTTTATTCACCAAATCAGCTGTTTATCTTTCACAGCAGAAAGACAGGCTCACTGGGTGCTGGTCACTTCTGCGTTGCTGTGTACCTTCTCCAGGTTCTCCAGCTGGTGACATGAGGTGCAGTCTATGGGCATCAGTTCCAAGGTGAGTCTATTTATCATGACACTGTGACATTGGTCATCCAGATGATTAGCAGTTAGCAGTTAGCAGTTATGTATGTAACCGTTATACAAATGCCAGATAATCGGGTTAAAGAGTTCCCTACTGTTCAGAACCAGTGCTGACCTGGCAGAAACTCTGCAGGAAGCATCTTCAGGTAACCGTATATATATATATATATATATATATATATATATATATATATATATATATATATATATATATATATATATAAATAAATACTCTGTTATGTTGTCAGTTTGTGATTTTGTTAAAGGGCATCGTCTAGTTAGTAACTCTAAAGTCTGGTTACTTGTTTAACAGATTTGCTTGATAGAGTTTAGATCAAAATGAGTTGGATTTGCTTTTCAACACTGTAGGTTTGGGGGTGTGTTTTTTTGTTTTTTTAAAATCTAGTTATTATAGATGGGGGTCTGCTTCACCATTTGTGGAAGCTGGATGTCGGTAAGGCTGTTGATGAGGGCTTGACTGAGCCGTGCCAGCTCCTTCAGCAAGCTGTCATTGTGCTGCTCGATCATCTTGTTCTCTTCTTCAATGGTCTTAAGGTTGCACTCCATGGACGAGATCTGGATCGATAAGGATTGAAATCGGGGATAGAATTTAATGTCCATGTTTTTTTGCAACATTTCAGCATGGAAGAAGCAGAGAAGACAGCAGACATTAGCATGTACTGTACTTACCTTTAAAGTACACATCAGTCTCACGTAT
Source organism: Tachysurus fulvidraco (assembly GCF_022655615.1). Taxonomy (NCBI): domain Eukaryota; kingdom Metazoa; phylum Chordata; class Actinopteri; order Siluriformes; family Bagridae; genus Tachysurus; species Tachysurus fulvidraco. Next base: position 30,338,166 of record NC_062520.1, read on the forward strand.
CACTTTAAATTAAACGTTAAAACGTTTAGCTTCTTCGGGCACACAGTACATTTACATGCATTCAAAACCTAGCAAGCATTAGCAGTTAGCATGGAGCGACTTTGAATGCTGTTTTACATGCCTGATGCTCGTATTTGTCTGCGCTTTACCTGCGTCTGTAGCTGCATCATGTCTGCCTCGATTTTCAAGTTGGACTCGTTGAGCTCCTTGATCTCGTGGTCCAAATGCTGCATGTCCTCACTGCTCTCAATGCCTGCCTCACATACAGCAAACCACCACATCACATTGCATAAGGAAGGCGGGTTCGAATGCTTTAGCGCTACATCGTCGTCAGTTAGGACGAGTTAGATGATATTTAAAATAAATAAATAAACAAATAAATAAATAAATAGATAGATAGATAGAACCCTGCATGAACCCTGCATGTAGGTTTACTTTACACACCACTGCTGGTTTTTAGTTTGATGGTCATCATCTCGTCTCCTGACAGCTTCCTCTTGATGCTCTGAGCGTTTAGTGGACAGCCTGACAAACTGGAGAGAGAAAAATTTATAATCATCTGGTCTAAGGGCATTTTCACAGCGTCTACATGTTGACGTGACAGAATATAAGGGTTAAGGGCATTTAGCCAGGGTTCAGATTGCCCCTCACTGACCTCCTGTGTGTAGCAAACACGTTGTTGGCGTGTCCCAGGCCGTTACAGCCGGGCAGAGGGCAGTGAGGCAGCTCTTGCTTGCAGTTCTTCCAGGAGAAAGCCATACCGTTCAACTCCTTCTGCCTCTTGGCAGCGACAGGGCAGCTACCAGCACTACGGTGGGAGGTGTATTTCCCCGAGACGTGGCCCTGCCCGTCACATCCCACTACAGGGCACCTAACACACAGAACACGGAAGATATCAGAGGCAGTTTGTTGGGATTATAGGCTGCCTTGTTCACAAGTACAGTTCACGTTCACACAGACGATAAACAGCAATTTTGGATGATTAGCTGTATACATAATTTCCTCCTGAAGCATCCAGAGATAAACATTAGATTGATGTTCCAGTCGTTTTCATAGCCGAATATAACAACGAAAGTGAGTCTATGTTCATCTCAGATTTCTCATCTAATCTAAAATACTTTAGGAGAAAAAAACATTATATGTGTCACAGTAGGAAGAAATCAATAACGGTAAACGATAATAGTGTACAGTTAAGTAATAACTACCTAAGCGGTAGCATAACTAACTAGTTCTCGTTAACCCGTTACAGACGATCCCTGTTAAGCGATTTGTCTTAGATGCCGATTTAAAAAAAAAAAAAAAAAAAAAAGACGGTATTTCAGCTTGACACATTTCAAGCTGATAAAATGCAGAAAAATGTATGAGTCATAGCACTCAGTTATAGAAAACACACACACACACACACACACACACACACACACACACACACACACACACACACACACACACACATACACACACACACACACACACACACACACACTTACTTTATATAATGACCCAGAGCATCTGAGTGTTGTTTTCTTTGATGATCGTAAAAGGCCATTTAAATAAATAAATAAATAAATAAATAAATAAATAAATAAATAAAGCAAACTATAAATAATCCCGCCCGTAAATAACGCGGTTGTTGTGCAGACCGCGGTGTGTTTAAGTCCTCCATCTTTATTTACCGTGTTTATGGTTTAATAGCTCCGTGACCGGGCGTATCGGCTGTAGAACGAGGTCACCGTGACAGGTTGCATTTCAAGACCCAAACAAAGCAGCGGCCCACCGTCGTGTGCTTTTTTTGTGTGTGTGTGTGTGTGTGTGTTGATTTGTGGGTCACCCCACTGGGGGCGCGTGCAGATGCGGCCCAACCTTTTGCCCCCGCTTAAATTAAACCTCTTGCCGCACACAGACAGATACTCTTTTGTTCCCTTACACTCCAAATCACTGCACAGTGACACGTTTATTATAGTAGATTATCTGGTTGAGGCCGAGCTCAAGTGGGCTTTGCGCTTTGCTTGCACTGTTATTTCATCACCAGGGTGTAAAGAAAAAGCCGCGGTGAACTAATAGCCGGAACGCGACTTCTAAAAAGAAGAAAAAAAAAACATGGTTGAACATTTAATTTGTCGCTTTTTGGTAACTCTAACACACACACACACACACACACACACACACACACACACACACACACACACACACACACACACACACACACACACACACACACACACACACACACACACACGTGTCTATAAACACAGCTGAACTTGCTGAGTTGGAATTTTTTCTTTTTTTTTCTTTCTCCAAACCATTAAGGAGATTAATCCGATGAAATGCTGATTAAAAATGTATCGCAAAAAAACAAAAAAAACAAAAAGAGAGCGAGAGAGAGAGAGAGAGAGAGAGAGAGAGAGAGAGAGAGAGAGAGAGAGAGAGAGAGAGAGAGAGAGAGAGAGATCGACCAAACAAGCTCGGAGAAATAATTAAAAGTGTTAATACGTTTGCTTTGGAACTAAACGTAAAACCTCGCACAGACTAAAAACTCTAAAAGTCTAGAGTTGGCCAATTTAATTTTTGCCTCTCACCCCAGGTCAGAAATGAAATGACACAAATTGCAGATAATTGTTGTGTGGCCTGCATCGAGGAGGAGGGGGAGGAGGAGGGGGAGGAGGAGGAGGTAAAAAAAAACCCTGCACATGATTTCTGGGTCACTGGCCCTTTCTCTGATAGCCCATATTGGGATAGGTGAAAGGCTACCTGGGATGGAACAAATAGCTCGCTCACACGGCTGCACAGGGGGGAAAAATGTTGTCGCTGCCTCTAATTAGAGGAAATCACAACTCCAGTGCACCTCTTCCACACCGACGAGGTAGTGGAGACATAAAACACACACACACACCACAATGGAAAATGGAGTCATGCCATATGGCCACCAATTTAGAATAATCTAGGAACATTATAGATGCAGCGGGTCTGTTCGCTCCATCCATCCCTCCCTCGCTCGCTCTTTTGCTCCCTTTGACATGTTCCCCAGACCTGCTGCGGGGGGTCATTTCTAAGCTCTTTTGCCTTCGCATTTGTAATTAAAATAAAACATACCGGACCCAGATGGAAACGTAACAAGAAGCTTTTATGAATACGCCTGGAGCTGCTTTTCTCTCTTGTCTTTGTTAATAATAATAATAATAATAATAATAATAATAATAATAATAATAATAACAATAACAAATTATTTAACGAAAATACATTCTCTGATTTCGCATCGATCTCTTTCAGTAATAAAAGTCATGGTGTTGAAAAAACTTTAAAAAAACGACCACACCGGACATCGTCGATTACCATAAACAACAACAACACTGATTAGTTTCTGCCTAATCCTCATATTAGATATTAGGTTTTATAGTTGACACGTACACGACGTGTGAGAACTAATGAATTAAAAAAAATAATAATATTATTAGTATTACCTAAATACTTACGTCTGCGTATTTTCAAATTCTAATAATTATTATTAAAATTAATAATATATTTTTTTTTCCAGATCATGTAAACTGTAAAAATAACTGCAGTCATTATATCTGTTTATTCATTCATTCATTCATTTTCTACTGCTTTATCTCAGGTGTCATCGGGCATCGAGGCAGGATACACCCTGGACGGAGTGCCAACCCATCACAGGACACACACACACTCTCATTCACACACACACACACACACACACACACACACACACACACACACACACACACACACACACACACACACACACACACACACACTACAGACAATTTTCCAGAGATGCCAATCAACCTACCATGCATGTCTTTGGACCGGGGGAGGAAACCGGAGTACCCGGAGGCAACCCCCGAGGCATGGGGAGAACATTCAAACTCCACACACACAAGGCGGAGGCAGGAATCGAACCCCCAACCCTGGAGGTGTGAGGCACATGTGCTAACCACTAAGCCACCGTGCCCCCCTATATATCAGTTTTTATTTATTTATTTATTTTTCTTTGCTTGTTTGTTTGTCTCGCTAATTCCGAACGATCTCAGACTGAGAGATTTACAGCAATGTGTTAAAAAGGTCCAAATTATCCAGAGGACGTCGCGAAACAAACCGCGAAGAACAGCATGATTTGCCATCTTACTTGATGTCTGGCTCCTCCTTCTCGTCTTTGCTGGGAGTGAGCTTCAGGTTGCTCTTCCTGGCACGAGGACAGCCTGACAAACTAGACACGGAAATAATAACGTGTCAGACCTCAGACAAGTTCACCTGACGCACAACGCATGCATGAAGAAGATACGGCTATTCGCTCGCATCGAGGCGTTTAAAGGCTGCCGCTCTCGCGCTCAAACAAGGCCACGATCTCGTCAGTCCCAAAATGTCACAAGTGTATTTCATCATTCATTGATTTGCATGTTGAGTTAAAAAAAAATTAAAAAAGGGCTGGATGTAAAAACTCTCCTACCTTCTATGGGATGCATAGTTTCCTGTAACGTGACCTGAACCATCACATCCAGGGGTCGGGCACCTGTTTACGACACGGCGTACACAGTGAAAAGACGGCTGTTAAAGTCGACAGTGGCCGTAGTTACTGTGACACATACAACCTACAGCAAGAGGCTTTAAATCTGGTGTCAGTAGCGATCTTACTTCAGTTCCTGGGCATTAGCAGCCATCAGAGATTTGAGCGTCTTGTCGGCTAACGGACATCCGGACACGCTGCGGAAAAACACAACGACCCGTTGTTGCTTTGGCGACATACCCAGTTATACGAAACACTGCTCATACATCATTACTGCGTATTAGCCGAAATGATTTTAGAATCTCACTGAATCATAAAACAACAATCAAGGGCTATAATTAAGGAATAAAGCTAAAAGTCACACAAACACATACATCATATCGCTTTTATATACATTGTGAACATTATTTTAACGTACAGCTGTTATTAAAGAAGCCATGTGCGTATTAAAGGAGCCATACTGTTGTCCTAAACTACAATAATGTAAACACAGAAACAAACAGAAGGCGGAGTCAAAAAGTTTCACTCCAACACAGACCACGCCCACTGTGCCGGTGAAGCACGATATCGACTTCAGTAGATCTGAGGTGAACTGAATCGTTTGAATCAAAGTAGGTGAATCGGTTGAATCAAAATGGGTGAATAAGATGAATTGCACATTTGCTGGATTACTTAAACCACATTAGGTGAATCGGATGAATCATGTTAAATGATTCATGTTACCTATGGTGGATGAATCATGTTACCTACTGTAAGGTGAATCGGATGAATCACGTTAACTGACTTGTTTAATTATCTATGGTGAATCGGATGAATCATGTTAAATGATTCATGTTACCTAAGGTGAATCAGATGAATCACGTTAACTGACTTGTTTAATTACCTATGGTGAATCGGATGAATCATGTTAAATGATTCATGTTACCTATGGTGGATGAATCATGTTACCTAAGGTGAATCAGATGAATCACGTTAACTGACTTGTTTTATTACCTATACTGAATCGAATGAATCATGTTAAATGATTCATGTTACCTATGGTGGATGAATCGTGTTACCTAAGGTGAATCAGATGAATCACGTTAACTGACTTGTTTAATTACCTATACTGAATCGGATGAATCATGTTAAATGATTCATGTTACCTATGGTGGATGAATCATGTTACCTAAGGTGAATCAGATGAATCACATTAACTGACTTGTTTAATTACCTATACTGAATCGGATGAATCACGTTAAATGAATCATGTGAATCACATTAGTTGTTCTCGTTTGTGAATCAGCTTTTTGGAGTTCATTTAAACAAGAAAAGTGATTATAAATTAATTAGTGAAACCAGGCGTGGGAGGAAATTCTTCCTACTGACACTCGAGCGAGTATTTTCTCTTACCTTCTGTGCGACGCATAATTTCCTGTCACATGGCCGCTCCCGTCACAACCAGGTGTTGGACAGCTGTCATGCAGATTGTGTGTTAGAGGCGTTCAGACTGAAATTAATTCTTTTTTTTTTTTTTTTAACAAAAATTGGAATGATGCTTCACACCTTAAGCATTCAAAAAATAAAACAAAATATATATTTGAATAAAATAAAAAAGAACGTATATTTTATGACATCCTTTTGGTCCAGTAGCCAAATGAGAATTTAAAAAAAAAAAAAAAAAACATTCATTAGAAATATGAAACATTTTATTTTTCTCTCTTTCTTTACACAAATATGCAGTTTTGTGGTCACATTTTTGCGAAATAAAAATATTTCGAATTTTTTTTAACACTCCGTCGCATAGCTGTGAAATGAAATGAGATGACCCCGGATTTATAAAAGCAGATTCGGTGTGTTGTTCGTACCTCATCAGTTCTTTCTTGGAGTCTCGTATGAGCATCTTGTTCTTGGCACTGGTCATGCTCGCATCTCCGGCGAAGACTTTATCCTCGAGCGACATCCTATCCAGCTGCTCCATCTACAAGATTCAGAATTATCACCCAAAGGAAAATGACATCAGAACATAGTGTAATGTAAGCGCACCAGCTGTTCAGATCCGAGCCATGTTGCCTAAGTATTACAGCGTTTGCTACACCGTATGTAAATCCATCCGAACTCTCTTTTAATCCTGTGTAGAATTTATAATCAGCCAAAAGCCCTGGGATTGACTTCCATATGACATTTGATTGACACGTTTTTTTTTTTTTTCCACTGCTAAATTTTGTATCCTGTCTCTGCGACGAGACGTGATCTATCGTGAACCTCGATGATGTAAACGGTCAAAATCTGAAATCGTCACGTTTCTTAATTTCTGATTCCGTTTAACTCACGATCCTTTAGTGAAAAAGTTTCTATGGGATCGTGAGTAAGAAGGAAAAGAATCGACGATGGTGTGAGGAACCGGAGTTAATGTGATGATAACCTGACGTGCTTTATTGCTTTTATACTGTATCTATTAGACGATTGAAATCGTTTCTTAGCATTTTTTTAAATCTGTTTATAGTTACTGGTAATGTTGTGGTACATCTCCACAATGTCAACGCGCAGCTTCTGTTATGTTGACAAAGACCCGAGAGAACAAAGTGCGAACTCTTCTGTCCTAACAGCTAAATACTGTAAGCATCTCCTCATATCAGCGCTCTGCTACGGTGTGAGCTGGTGCCCGAAATCATGCTAGTCGATGGACCTTTTTTACGTAAAGTGCCACATGACGTTCTTAACGGCTTTCCACGGAATATTTCAACATGCGTTTATAAAGCCAGATTATCGTCGTACGTCTTTGTCCTGCTGGAGCGGAGCTTTGCTGAAATTCAGGGGCGTGTCCCAGCCCTCCTGCTCGTACACGGCTCGGAACAAAGCCGAGGAAATATGGAGGCCGCCCACTTTAGCCAGCGAGGGTTCAGGAGGCGTGAAGACGGCTTCTCCTAACGCGGGCATGACCGGTGAGTCCGTGCTCTTCTCCTTCTTCTTCTTCATGCTCAGGTCCAACGTCCCGTTCTCATCCACTTCAATCACAGAGTCCTATAAGAGGAAAACATCACGGGTTCGATAATACCAAATAATATTCTGACACCTTAGAGAAATGTATTGTTCCAATTTATCATGATACTGATATTATCGAGATATCATTCTGCCCAAGACAGAGAGAGAGAAAGACAGCATTTTAATCTCCGTCTTAGTTTCCAAAGCCAAATTGTCCAATAACTGTTATATTTAAACATTGATCTTAAAGATCTATCTATCTATCTATCTATCTATCTATCTATCTATCTATCTATCTATCTATCTATCTATCTATCTATCTATCTATAAATCTTTGATATTTCATACACACTTTTCTATTAAATAACAAACGTGTCCGTCTCTTTTCCTCTTTTCGTGACAAACGAGCAAGACGGGATCTGAGGACGACGCCTGTGGGTCATTTATAGAAGTTAGAAGGCTTTGGTGTGGTAAGATGGTGTAGTAGGTGGGGGTGGGGGGTAGATGGGGGTTTGAGATTTTAATGATTAGTAATTCATTACGAATGAAGGAAGTCAGCATTAATTTTGCAACTAAAACAAAAATGGCCGTGATTTCGTTAGCAGTCTTCGGGTGATTAAACCCTAATAAACCGGCCAATCAGCAGCCTGCGTCTTCGCTCTCTGTGACGCTTCGCCGAAACAGCACACGGTTACAGAGAATGTGCGGCGTTTGGAGAGAAAGATCCACTTGGCCCGAAACGCCACCAGCCGACGTACTTAAAATGCATACAGACACTTGGAGGCAGACGTCCACAGATGACGGAGCAGCTAACACTGTTTTATTCATGCGCTCGCTTTGTACAGTACCTGCTCTCTCTCTCTCTCTCTCTCTCTCTCTCTCTCTCTCTCTCTCTGCCCACTGAACACGGTCCGCTTGCTGTGTAGGTGTTTAAATCATTTCACACCACACCTCCTCTAGTTCCTCTTAGTGCCAGGTTTAAACTCGCTGCACTCGCTGTTAACCACGGCTCAGGATACGTTTTATAATCCGTTTACCGTCTGCACGTCGGCAGAACCCCGCTACCTTTTTCGTCCCTGTGTCTTTGTCGCCACACGTTTATTATATGTACCTCTCAAAACCAATTCCTATAGATATACCCATGAGAGCTGCTGCTGTAACCGGAAAGACTCGTCCCAGGACTCTTATTCACAATACTACAGAAAAGGACGACTTTTCGTCAATGTTTTTTTTTTTTTGTCCTAGCCTCTGACTTGCTCACTGTAGATCGGACAATCGTGCTACTGTACGTCCTGTGCGTCTCGACGACGGACATCGAAATCCACACACCCCATTTCGGTGGCGTGTTTTTTGTGACGTAAATAAAATAAAACCAAGATAAATTGTGTCCGAACTTTTCCAATTTTCAGTGTGAAGTTACAATGTAGAAAAGGAATGAGAAATATTTTAGGGAAGAATAAAAAAAGGTACAATAGCCTAGTTGTATAAGTGTACACCCCAATCTCAGGCGTCATCGGGCATCGAGGCAGGATACACCCTGGACGGAGTGCCAACCCATCGCAGGACACATACACACTCTCATGCACTCACACACTCACACACTACGGACAATTTTCCAGAGATGCCAATCAACCTACCATGCATGTCTTTGGACCGGTGGAGGAAACCAGAGTACCCGGAGGAAACCCCCGAGGCACGGGGAGAACATGCTATTCATGATTCCCTGCCTCATATCTGGCTGAAGGCCTAAAGCATGATGCTGCCACCATCATTCTGCACCGTGTGAATGGTGTCCTTTTGGTCATATTCTCTTTTTTTTTACTCTTTGGAATTTGTTATGCTTTTTTTTTTTTTTGGTCTCATTCTAAAACATTTGGCCACATGGTTTGGGGTGATGTACTGTATTTGAGCTCGGATGTTATTTTCCTGTGAGAAACGCCACCTTACCCCACAGCCCGGACATGTGAAGAATAAGAGAGTCACATGCAGAGAGTAATCAGTACGTGTCATATGTTCCTGCAGCTCCTGTAATGTTCCTGTAAGGTCTCTCGGCAGCCTTCCTTGTACGTTCTTGTCCTTTTACAGTATGTACAGTATTTCGGACGGACGGCTCGGAGACGTCACTGAAGTTATAATCGGTGTACGCATGTAGTTTATCTTCATACCTATTATTTTAACAGGGACGTGTGGCTTTTTATATCCATTATACTAGCTGAAGTTGTGTTTTGTCCTTTAAATATTATGATATTGCCTGTTTTTTTTATTTTATATTCATATTCAGGGTGTCCTGAAAGTTCAGCATGAAAACTTGTATTTGTTTTTTTTTTTTAATCCAAACAATTTCAGGCGAATTTTTTTTTTTTTTTTGGGATTGTTTTTTTTTCTTGCTCAGGAACATTACGATCTGTTAGAATATAAAAATAGACATCGGTTTAAACCGAGCTTGGTAAAAAAAAATGGATGTTAAGTGCCAATCCCATATAGCATTTTACTTAACAAAATCTCGTCCACCATCTGCAGTGGAAAGAGAAACAACCGCGACAAATCCGCGCTCGCGCTTTCCTACGGAAGCCAGGAGAACCCCGGCATTAGCATAAAAGTATAAATCAAATGCCTCACCACATGTTTTACAAAAAAGCTTTCTAATTGTAATCGAGAATGAAGCCTGATTGTATTCTCCCCAACTCCTTTTGATGTGATTACACAAATTCTCCTTTGTGTACATTAAAGCTTTAGGGCCACGGAGGGGAGGGAAAAAAAAGAAAGGAGAAAAAAAAAACTCTCTTGTTGTTCTGCCACCAGAGAGACACAGTTCTCTGTGCCAAAAAAGTGTCTTTTGATGTTCTCCCACCTTTTTCATACACAAATCACAGTTGCTACAGAATAGCCACATTAAATACCTCTCCCCCCCTCAAGCGAGTGCTCTAATTTGATTACCTTTGTGAACGATGCCAGTGGTCGGGCATCACTGTTGTCCCGGTAACGGGTAGAGAGGTTGAGGATGGCGGTGGACGCCGTACCTGACTGAAGGACGCTACCCGGGGCTTGGGGTCGGATCGGGCTTTGCCCGCCGGGTTTCGCCGCGCGACTGCCTGCAGCCAGGAAACACGGGAATTGTGGGGAGGCTGCGGAAGAGGCAAACATAACACGTGTTCACAAATAACATGAACTCATCATGAGCTGAACTAAGGGCCGTGTTCGTTTATAACGAAGACGATCTCATAAAAATGTATTTCAAACGCAGCCTTCTTGAGCGATTCAGTCTGATTGGTCAGTATCTGTAAGTTCTGACGTTTCCGTAGTAACGGCAGAGGAATCCGTATTAAAGGTTAAAAAAAAAAGATCGTTGATATGGTTTAACGTTTAACACGGATAAAGGTAACGTTGTAACTTTGGGTTTTCCGACATGTTTAGAACAAAGTTGAGAGAGAATAAGAATTTAGTTTAGTAGGATGTCGCAAAACATTTCAGCATGTGGTGATTTACGACAGTAACCACATCGGCCGTCGATTATTTTCCAAACACAGCACACCCCGTGGTGTATTAATACTTCCTCTTCTTTAACTCACAGTCACGGAGGTGCGAGGCCTCTTGGTTCTGATCGGACACAACCTGGTTCTGCTTGCCGAACACCTGAGCGTCAAAGCTGGCATAGTCGAACTGTCCCTTGCTGTACTTGTCCATTTCTTTGGCCACGCCGGCCTGCAAGGCGGTCACAGGATGGGCAAACTGGTAGGCGAGCTGCCCGAAGTCAAACTTCTTCATCTGAACCAAAGGTCTGGAGAAACACAGCTGGGGTTGAGTTTTAACAAGTCTGCAGCCATTTATTCAACCATAAGCAAATAATCCTTTCAGCTAACTAATGCGAATTTAGGGGAAGCTTTTAATACAACAGCATAGCTTGCAGTCTTAAATGTTCCCTCGCTCTATTGTACATCATTTGTAGATCTGATTATTCGTTGCTTATGATTTCTGATGTTATTACAAAGAATTCTAGCAAATATTTTCGATTTTGAGATTTCTTACCTTGCCATCTTGTCTGAAGTTTGTCTACACTTGGATACATCATCTTGGGGTTTAGTACCTTTCTCTGCCGCAGCGATCGGGCAGCCGGACAAGCTGGGGCGATAAAACACACTTACTGTATATAATCCTGTTCAATACACATTAAATTAATTGCTGTGTCGCTGTACTCTAGCTAGACGTGAGTATCATCAGCATATGCGTACCTCCGATGAGTGCTGCGGTTACTGTTGACGTGACCTCTTCCTGTGCATCCTGGGGTCGGGCACTTCAACACGTTTTCGTGCATGGCTAGAACTATGGAACGAACAAACAAAGTCGACTCTTTAAAGATACGAAAAATGATAAATGACGAAGGACGAACCGGTTACGAAGACACAGAATCAGCTCTAATGACACATCAAAATTGTTAGAGATGCTAACAATTAGCAACACTGTGAAATGCTAACAGTTTGTTCACTTTGGGCAGCATTACTATACCAGTGTTGATGGTTTTTACAGCAGATTGCCAAAGCGTTTTACTTCCTACTTGGTTGATCGTTTAAGCTTAAGTCAGTTGTTAATACCTCAACATAGCTGGGCTTGGGAAGGGCCCTTAGCCATCAACTGCTCGAGTGTGTAAAAGAAAATAATTGCTCTGGATAAGGGCAAGGGCATTTGTTTGGAAGCAGTGTGGGTGTAGTTAGGGTTACAAACACCAGGTGGGTTTCAACATACTGTGAACAAGAGAATTGAAACCAACTTGTTTTTATCGGTAGGGTAATTTGCTGCTACATTGCAGATTCAGTTGAGGGTTTATGCCTTTTTTCTCTTACTCTTACTACCCCAAGACTTTACCACCTCTAGACAAACAATCTTCCTGACAAATCGGTTATCATCAATACCAAACTTCTAACTAAATTCTTTACATTACAAATACGAACCATCGAAAAACGTCGACGTCGCTAATTAATTAATGCACTTGCTAATCCTGTTAGATTGTTTATTGTCATCCAGCCAGTTATTTGTACTTGTTATAATCTCGCCCTCTCCTCTGCACATCACACTTCCCATGACCGTGCCACTGTCTCAGCGAACATCGAGACCAACACGCATTTTTAGCCACCGAACAAGTTTGCTTCAGGTTTCCCGAGCCGTGCATCCGTACAAGCCTGAAAATATGGTGCTCCGCCCATCCTGGTCTGTTGAGTGCAAGAGCAGTTCAGCTCAGCGAGAACTGAACACCAAACACAAGTTCGGGTCTACATTGCATTACATTTACATTTACATTCATTGTGTTTGTTGTTAATGTTCTGTGTGTGTGTGTGTGTGTGTGTGTGTGTGTGTGTGTGTGTGTGTGTGTGTGTGTGTGTGTGTGTGTGTGTACAGTCAGTATCGATAAAGTCATTCTGTACACATTTCTTATTGAACTCCTGTCTATGACTCAAAGTGAACCTCTCCATACTCGTGTTATTGAACCCTTCTCTTGGCTATGGAAATAAAGCTTTAACCCTTGTGCACTTTTAACATATAACAAATAGAAGAAACTAATAATCCCTTCATGGTTTTGGGTTTATTAAGTAACGCCATGCCAAAAACGAGTAAATCAGGAAACTGGAGACTCTCTCCATAGACTAATGATTAAACTGCGACACGTAGCACCTTTACACAGATAAATAATCTAATCGTGTTCATTCGTTCGTTCATTTTCTACCGCTTATCCGAACTTCTCAGGTCACGGGGAGCCTGTGCCTATCTCAGGCGTCATCGGGCATTGAGGCAGGATACACCCTGGATGGAGTGCCAACCCATCGCAGGGCACACACACACTCTCATTCACTCACACACACTCAGACACTACGGACAATTTCCCAGAGATGCCAGTCAACCTACCATGCATGTCTTTGGACCGGGGGAGGAAACTGGAGTACCCAGAGGAAACCCCCGGGGCACGGGGAGAACATGCAAACTCCACACACACACACACACAAGGCGGAGGCAGGAATCGAACCCCCAACCCTGGAGGTGTGAGCCGAACGTGCTAACAGAAGATGAATTGGCAGCTTCCGACCAATCAGATTCAAGAATCCAACAGAGTATTTACTAACCATATGCATGTGAAGATAGATGGAGCGGGTCACTTGTTGAATACGCTCTAATTCTAGGTGGACTTGTGAAGTGATAATTGCATTTAGCCAATTAACTCTGTTCCTGTATGAGAACTAAGACACAGATTATAGTTTTATCCTATTAACAGCAACAAACTTCACGCTCACTGTTTCTGCTTCCTTCATGCAGTTGGAAACAAATCTCTGTTTCAAATATCAACAAGGAAACAGACAAGAGCTGTAAAATATAAAAAAAAAAAAAAAACTAACGCTGGTTGTTGGATACCGAGGTAGTCCTGTATCCCTAATAACTTTTCCCTTTTGTACACATTTTTTTTTTTCATTTAGTTTGGAGGACATGCCTGTCCGTTTATTTCTAAACGCTACATCCGCTCTAAGTCCTTTGATTTAGCAGAAGACTGCTGCAGCTCTACGACTTCATGCTTTCATACCGAAAGCCCTTAATTACATTTGCTGTTCCTTTTGTTGCTTCGCTGTTTAATGGTGAATGTTTGTGTTGCTTTCAAATGGCAAGGAAAAGAAAAAAGTGGAAAAAAAAAAAAAAAAAAAGGCAGCGCGTGAAAAAATAAGTGTTTCCACACCATGATGCTGATTTGCATACCACAGTAAATCAAAAGCAGTAGACAAAACTTCAGAGCAGAACTTGTGAAATGACAAACGCGTTTCTGTGTGCCTTCTGGAAATCTCGCTTGATTAAATCTACAGCGCTACATAATGCGGTATACAGGTAAATGCGCATTATTCAAATCAGTGGAAGCTTTTGTGTATAGATTTATTAGTTAAAGGGAGGGAAAAAAAACAACAACACGTGCTCGTATAGGAATATTATCGGTGACGGGCGGGGCAATGAAGCGGAGCTACTGTTACCACGCTGAAGTTGAACATCTTCCAATAACCAATAAAGTGTTTTATTGCTTTTGCACCACTTCCATTTCTCTGGAAGGAAATGCATGCTTCCGTCCTGATCTCAAAGACATTTCTGCTTAGACGAGAAATAGTGACGTAATCTATGTACTGTATAGCACTACCGCTACGCTAAAATTGAAATGTTTTCCTGTAACAAAGTGTTTCTTTCCTTTTGTACCTCAGACATTTACCTGACCAGAAGAATGTGATGTCATACTTTTTATGTAATAGAATAGAATAGAGTTCATCCCTCTTGAGGAAATTCATTAAAAAAAAATTACAACGGATTAATTTACAGCTAAAAATGGCAGACATTGGAGACTATAAACGTGTACTCTAAACGGATCGGATATCCAACTTTATCGCGATCTAATTAATTCAGAACAGAAGTAATTAAATAAAATAAATACAGAACAACTCACTTTCAGGAGGCACTCGGACTTTGTGGGGACATCCTGACAAACTTCTGTGGTGTGGGTACAATCCGGTCACGTGACCCGTCCCATCACAGCCTGGGGTCGGACACTTGACATCTTTTTTATCTGTTCTTATTGAGTCTATAGAACCACACACACAAAAATGCCAATGTACTTATTTACCTGTGTGTGTGTGTGTGTGTGTGTGTGTGTGTGTGTGTGTGTGTGTGTGTGTGTGTGTGTACTCATATTATTTGTAGTAGTAATAGTATTAATATTAGTAGCAGTACGTTTGTTAGTAGCAATAGCGTTGTTGTTCGTAGCAGTGCTGTCAGTTGCAGAAGTGTTATTAGTACTGTTAGTTAGTAGTTAGTATTGTTTAGTAGTTTCGTTAATCGTAGTATTAGTAGTGCAGTCAGTAGTAGTACTGCTGAAACTTGTAGTATTGTCAGTATTAGCGGTAGTGTTAATCAAACTGTCAGTAGTAGTAGTATTAGCGGTAGTGTTAATCAAACTGTCAGTAGTATTGTCAGTATTAGCGGTAGTGTTAATCAAACTGTCAGTAGTAGTAGTAGTATTAGCGGTAGTGTTAATCAAACTGTCAGTAGTAGTAGTAGTAGTAGTATTAGCGGTAGTGTTAATCAAACTGTCAGTAGTATTGTCAGTATTAGCGGTAGTGTTAATCAAACTGTCAGTAGTAGTAGTATTGTCAGTATTAGCGGTAGTGTTAATCAAACTGTCAGTAGTAGTAGTATTGTCAGTATTAGCGGTAGTGTTAATCAAACTGTC
>NC_062520.1:30363890-30371390 GCF_022655615.1 Tachysurus fulvidraco
AAGTGCAATCAACACATGAATTAAAAAGTAATTTGTTCTGACTCGGAGGGAGGGGGGGGGGGAAATGCGCCGGTGATTCGACCAGATAACCAAGTGGTAATGAAATCAGAAATCGGTTCAAATACGTCGCACATCTGGAGCGAGTCAAAATGGCCAACTAGCGTTGTGATGTCGGTCAGAGGTTTTTTTTTTAATAAAATAAACAAACAAACAAATAAATAAATAATAAAAATAAATAAATAAATAATAATAATACAGTGACACATTTTCGCCCCCACAGAAATCCCTCACCGAGACCAATGACAGTCGGACGGATGCAGAAACAGCAGCGTCACCGTTTCACGTTAAACCGACTTCGCCGGTCAGGCGCTAATAACCCCGGCGTACGACCGGTACGACTCGTATTTGGGATCGCCGCAGGACGAGACGGTTGGACGAAGATTTAAGAAAATAAAAAAAGGTTAAAAACGTTTCCTCGGTGCCGAGCGCTCGTGTTGTGATTAGACTGAACTTTGAGTGTAATTACGGAATAAAGCTGCCTCTGCGAAGCGACAATGAATAAATAAAGACCTTGAACGTTATCTCCGCTAACGCTCCTCCCTCTCTCTCTCTGTCTCTCTGTCTCTGTCTCTGTCTCTCTCTCTCTCAGCTTTCTGTAGCTGTATCATTCTTTGAATTATGGAGCCCGGGGCCCAGCACAAGGTCACCTCTTTTCCTTCTTCCCCCATGTCTTTGTCCCGTGTTGCAGTAGGAAAGGGTTAACTCTGGGCTGAATGTAATTACGGAATGAATGGAATTACAATGTGCCTGCAGCAAGTTTGCGTCTTCCTTATTTATTAAGGCAGCTGATGGGCCAGGTTTGATGAGGCACTCTTCGGGCATAATTGAGTCATCACACAAAGAGGGGGCTTCGGCAGCATTCACCGAGGTTTTATCAGCCGCAAACAGACCTGATTACTGGCAATTACACTCTGATCTGCCAGGAGGGGGGGGGGGTGTTGGGGGGTGCAGCGCGAAGGAAGGAAGGAAGAAGAAAAAAACTTTCCTGTTTGGAGTTCACCCCAGGAATAATTTCTACGTTCTTGGTTTTATACACGTTCCCTTTTTTTTTTGGGCTAGATCTAAAAGTCCAAAGAGATACAAAAAAAAATAAAAGTTCGAACGGCGTCCAAACGTTTAGAACGTCGTGACGTTGTCCTCGTCTCTCGGGCTGGAATTTATCCGGACGGATTTGAATGCGAGATGTCTGGATATGGTCTGAATACAAGAACGGAAAGAATACAGCCGTGCCGTCCGGGGCAGAGCGCGTAATGAAATGCAAATCGTTTTGCGCGTGTGGAAATCGAAACCTCGTGTTCGAAGACCGTTCTGAAAACAAACAAAAACTCGGGTCACGATCAGAGAAGTCCGTCGTACGTCCGCGTCGAGTCAGCGAGAGAAAGGCGAGCTCGGGTTAAAGACGTGACATGGCAGAGCTCGTAAACAGCGGAGACTCGAAATCGTCTGAATGTCGGACCGCCGTTAGCGCCGCGGTTACGTTCTTTGCTCTTGCGTATCGACGATCGATCCGTCTGTGAGAAGGAGCGTAGTCGGATCCCTCCTTCACGTGAAAGAGAAGTGATAGAAATAATTAGGTTTTCGAGTCGAACGTTTTCTAAATAACAACAGCACCGATTCCATGAAAAGAAGAATTTTTTTTAATGATTATTTCCAGACGGAAAACGTTTGATCCTCGTGGCCAAACTTGTCAGTTCATCACGAGGAAGCGGTCACTTTTATCTCTTTTCCCAACACTTCAAGTGATGAGAAAACACATCCAGGATCCTTAACGTGGAATTAATCGCTTGGCCGCGGCACACAGGGGACAAAATCCCCGCCCTGGCTGTGTCCTTGTCCGGACATCAGGGGAACATGAAAGAGTTGGACGGTGACACTTGTGTGTGTGTGTGTGTGTGTGTGTGTGTGTGTGTGTGTGTGTGTGTGTGTGTGTGTGTGTGTGTGTGTGTTCAGCGAGGACATTAATTGTAACAACAAACGGACAAAAATTCTTTCCAAATCCAAAACAAACCGAAACGGTCGACCAACTCCGTACCGCAGGGGGTCACTTCCCTTAGCTGAAAAGTTTGTTAATAATAACAACGGATATTTTAGCACAAGGCTGTAATTTGTACGCGTACGATACGTCGACGATATCCGAGCCGTCGCGAACTCGACCCGAATTCAGCGACCTTTTACTCTTTGTTAGTCTTTTCGTCTGCGTCTGGGTCTGAACAATAGGAGCGGGGATGAAAAAAAAAAAAAAAAAAAAGGCCAGGTGTTAGCAGGAGAAAACTTCCACGCCTATTCTCCGTGTCCATCTGAGCAAACCTGCCGTGAGCGAGTGGGACCAGGTGGCCTCCGATTTCTGTCCTGCCTCGGAGATAAAACCCGTTCGAGCTCGAGACACTGTAGTCAAAAACGCAAACGACGAACGACGGCAGAAAGACGAGGTGGGGAGAAAGAAAAAAAATCCCCCCTTATCAGGGACTTGTATCAGGAGTTTGAGAGGAAGCCACCCTTTAAACCCCTGATTCCTAATCAGATTGCACTGAAATGAACAGCTCGTATGGCAGCTGTACTTTTCCCAGGGTTAATTACCTTTCACCGCGCTCGCCTAATGAGTCAGCTGCCGCTGTCATTAAACAACGCCACTTCAAGCGCCGCTCCTTTAGCCTGCACAAACACCGATCCCCCTCCCGGTTTTTACTCCGGCGCAGGATCCGACACCGACAACCGGGGGCAGAACGACAAAAAAAGGGGGTGTCGGGGTGGTAGGTCACGTTCGTGGCATATGTTCAGAAATCGGAGCCTCATGACACCGAGCTCGACATTTAACCTTAAAGCTGCGTGTCCGTCGCTCACGAGACGCTAATAACAATCCGATAATAACAAACTGTTTGTGAGTGATGTTTCTTGTCGTTTGATTCTTTTTTGTTTTGTTAGTTTGCTAGCGAGCGGCAAAAATCCCTCGGATTACAAACCCGGGGGATTTAACTTTAACTGGTTGTGAACCGCGATCGCTCGGATCTACCTACGGCTCCGAGTCCGAGCCGTCGTCGGGAATCTGTTCGTTTGCAGAGAGTTTACAGGGATGAAGGTGGAGCGGATCGTAGACGCGTTAAGTCTTACGTCATAACTTCACTAGACTTGAGTGTGTATACGATAGTCCACTCTGAAATGGAGCACTTATTCAAAGGCTATGTTTTCTCTTTCTCTCTCTCTCTCTCTCTCTCTCTCTCTCTCTCTCTCTCTCTCTCTCTCTCTCTCTTATTCTCAGTTATTAATAGCACAGTCCATTTGAAATATGAATATTAGGGAATATTCTCCAGCACACACACACACACACACACACACATAAAATGCTAAGCAGGTTAGCAGGCCATAAACAATCAGCCTTATGAAGCACATTTTAGCGTGACATTTTATTTAGAGTTAAAGTCACCAAAGCCACATTTTTACCCTTCAGCTTTTTATAGATTTCTCAGATTTCAGATGGAAAATATCGTTCAGGCAAAAATCCTGCCGCTTACAGACGCACCGCGCATCTGAGCGCTCGGTGAAACTCAGCGGTCAGAAGCTGGAAATCGTTCGAATCCTTTCTGGCTTCTTTTGTATGGTTTTGCTTTAAATGCTTTTAGGGAAGGAGTCTCCAGTGTCAGGAAACACCTCATACAGGACGTCCAAAAAATAAAAAAGTCTCAGCTTCGTTTCACCGTCGAGTCGGCGATCGTTTTAGCTTGAACTCAGCGACAGCGAGTGTTTTCCGTACGTCCGTATGTAAAGACTCGGGTTGTTGATATCTTTATCCTGCACGACCAGAAGGACCATACAGATTTGTTTTGCGTGTAGATAAGACAGCGAACGCTCGGGTCACTCTGGAGACAAGACGCTAATGTAAATATTACTCAAACCTTGCAGCTGATAGCAGGACGAACGAATCGGAAGTAAAGCGGGGGTTGGGGGCAGAAAAAAAAGAGAGAGAGGGAGAGAAAGAAAGAAAGAAAGAAAGAAATGGTGGCACATCAGCGCGACACGATTAACATGTCACCTGGAGGGGACGTGGCCGGCGAGCTGCACGCCTTTGAAGCCACGGAGTACTAAAGCGCACTCGTTCTCTCGCATCATATCCTGACCCTTCATCTCTCCTTCTCTCACTCACACTTTCAAGCCAAACACACCAAACACACCAAACACACTCGGCTGCACTGAAGCTGCCTTTCAGAACACAGACGAAGAGACCGAGACCAGGAGGTGGAGGTGGAGGTGGAGGTGGAAAGGACAGAGGTGTGTATTGTGTTGCATGGACATCGAGACAGGCAGAACCACCCAGCCACCCCCCCACCCTTCCTTTCCTCCCCCTCCTCCTCCTCCCCTAAACACCCCCCCACCCCTTCTTTCAAGACCTTTTTTGTCATTCACTTAACGTCCGCTCTCGTTAGCTGAGCCGTGGATAATGGGGGGAATTATTTTCCGTGTAAATATACCACATGGTGACCCTCAAGGTACAAGCAAGGGGGAGAAAACACACACACACACACACACACACACACACGAGACACAAACACAGATTTGAATATAACGGATCTCGACTGTCGAGATTAAAATAACCGACATGAATAAACTTTTGTTTACGATTATTGTTAAGGAAAAAAACAAAAAACAAACAAACAAACAAACAAACAAACAAAAAAAAAACGAACAATTTTCCCAAGGTGTCGGTTCTAGATCGAAAAAATCGTCACTCGACATCCGGGTTCACAATTTACACAATTACACACGATCATTTTTACACCTCTTACTTACTTCTGCTTGTACAAGAAAATAAAAGCACGCTTTTTTTTTAAAAAAAAAAGGGAACCGATCATCTAAAAAAGTTATTTATTTTAAGTTTATTTATTTATCTATCTATCTATCTATCTATCTATCTATCTATCTATCTATCTATCTATCTATCTATCTATCTATCTATCTATCTATCTATCTATCTATCTATCTATCGATTGATCGATCGATTGATTGATTTTATTCACTTTTATTTATTCTTTTTTATTCAATGTAATTTATTTATTTATTTATTTATTTACTAATTGATCAGATTTATTGCGGACGAGTTTTTTTTTTATTACTAGCCCAAAAAATAGGATAAAAAAAAAATTATTTAATTTGTATTACATCAGAGCGTCGCTGATGGATCGAAGCAAACGAACGCAAGCTTTTTTTTTTTTCTTTTTCTTTTTTTGGACGCTGAGAATCTCTTCGCCTTTTCAAAAAAAAAAAAGAGAAAGAGAAAGAGAAAGAGAAAGATTTCTGCTCTGAGGTTCAGTTGTGATCTTGTACTTTGACGCTAAATGAATTACCGTGTGCTAGCAGCCGTGACAGCTGTCTGTACGCGTCGGGGACACGTGCACCGGCCGACTTGACCCTTGTTAGGAAAAACAAAACACACCCTCTCTCTCTCTCTCTCTCTCTCTCTCTCTCTCTCTCTCTCTCTCTCTCTAACACACACACACACACACACACACACACACACACACACACACACACACACACACACACACACACACACACACACACACACACACACAAGGCTCCTGAAGCCTGGGACTTGCCTAGTGAGGTCACTGGAGATTTTCCAGACAAGCCCAGTCCGGAGGAGGGGGTGCGTGAGCGGAGGGCAAGAAGAATAAAAAAAAAAAATAAAAAAAAAACAGAGGAAAAAAAAAAAGGGACAGGCGGCGAATCTCATTTTAGCAGACCGCACACAATCTGGGCTCCCACACAACTATCTCTGCCTGACCGCTTTCTATTTATCCCTTATCAGTGTTTACCAACCGCTACTTTTCTTTCATTCCCCGCTGCGAGGCCGTCCTCGTGCTATCAGTCAACAGCTGACACGACGTGGAACGGCCTCAAAGGCGAGAGAGGAAGGGATCAAAACTGGAGCGAGAAGCTGTTTAAACAAAGCAACAGAGGAAATAAATTCAGAAAATCCTCGCCGTTCCCGCGGCCCACGAGGGGACGAGACGCCGCTTTGTAGTCGGGCCAGCAAACGAAACCGTGGACGATGAGGTAACGTTTACAAGGTGCGCGAGACTTGTGTGTCTTTTGTGTCGATCGTTGTTGTGGGGAAACGAAACAGCGACGATGAAAAAACACAACACTGTGACTTCTGACACTTTATCGTGACTAGAAAACTTTAGGATCACACACACACACGCACACACACACACGCACGCACACACACACACACACACACACACACACACACACACACACACACACACACACACACACACACCATATATAAGCAAATATTCTCCTTTAAATCACAACCTTTTTTTTTTATTATCATTTCTATCCTACAAGCTCCAGACAAAAATCAAATCAAGCTTCAATTTCAATTCTCTCTCTCTCTCTCTCTCTCTCTCTCTCTCTCTCTCTCTCTCTCTCTCTCTCTCTCTCTCTCTCTCTCTCTCTCTCCTCCAGCCGTGTTTCGCTCGTTCAAAAAGTTAAGTAATTAATTACGTTTATCCCTTCGCCAGCTGCTCCGTGGCAGATGGAACATTTTCAGAAACCTTGTCGAATTAAATCCAAATAATTCATTTTCCGGGATTAACTAAAGTGAAGTTTGCGCACGAGTGAGAGGAGGTTAGGTGCTGGTGCTGCTGGAGGAGGAGGAGGAGAGGGGAAAAAAAGAGAGAAGAGAAGAGAAGGAAAGAAAGAAAGAAAGAAAGAACAAAAAGTAACCCAACACGCGTCCACATAAAGCGAGCAAATGTTTGCCTGCTTTTAGTTGAATAGTAAAAGATAAATAAATAAATAGATAAATAAATAAAGAAAGAAAGAAAGAAAGAAAGAAAGAAAGAAAGAAAGAAAGAAAGAAAGAAAGAAAGAAAGAAAGAAAGAACTAACACACAAGTAGATTTAACAGCGAAATCATTTCTGATGTAAAAGTAATGGCACCCCATCAGACAGCTAGTCTACAATGGAAATGTGATAAACTCAGGAGGCAGCACCATGGACAGTTCCTAGAGCACCACACAGACACACACACACACACACACACACACACACACACACACACACACACACACACACACACACACACACACACACACACACCTACAAAAAAAAGTGGGAATTCAGTGATACACCACAGATATTGATTCTACACATTCCTCTCTCTCTCTCTCTCTCTCTCTCTCTCTCTCTCTCTCTCTCTCTCTCTCTCTCTCTCTCTCTCTCTTTCTCTCAAAACGACAGAACGTTTGCTGTCTCTCATCAAATGCTGAGTTATAAACTCAATCAAGCAATCACACGAGTGCCGAATACACTCACTACAGACGTTAGGAATAAAGTTCAGGCTTAGCAGCAACATCACGTCACCTCACACACCGAATTTCACAACACACAGCGATCAGACTCGAGCTCTTCCAAACGTCATGCACTCGAACAGCAACA
>NC_062520.1:30381390-30416390 GCF_022655615.1 Tachysurus fulvidraco
ATTGCTTTTTGGCCACAAAGCAATGCTGCTTATGAAAATGTCTGCACTCTTTTTTTTCTTGTTTAAATTTAAGTCATTTGCTTGAGGTCGGCTCGATTTAATAGCCAAACTCCGTATATGCGATACGTCTGTGCGCCAGACGGCCGGCGTAAACGGAGGACGGCAAAACCGACCGGTCGCACGTATTTTTTTCCGAGCGATTGTGTTTTTAGCTGGGGGTAAAAGAGAGTAAGCTGAAGAAGTGTAGGTGTGGCGTGGTGTTTACTGCACCACCTGATATCACTTCACTTCTGTGGTGTTTCACTGTGTCAAGTCTATTCACTTTTTAGCTGTTAGCATTCGGGAGTTATAACACAGCAGTGTGGGTGATGCTTTAAATAAACGCAGGCGTCAATCGATGATCAAAGTAACGCCAGAAGTTAACACATACTCTATATTCATTTCTGTTCAAACACATTGGTCAGAAAGTGTCCGGTGATCTCCACCAACAGCACTATTGAGTCCTCGTGTGGAGCGTCCACCATAGACAACGCTACACTATAGGACAGTTTCTGTAGTAGACGGTCCTCAGCTCCTGTTAAGCATCTACCATGTACTGTATGAGTCCCCACGTGAAGCTTCCACCATAGATAAGTCCTCATCTCGCTAGAAGCATCCACCACAGATGAAATCAACTTGAAAAGTTGAAAAGTTAGCAATCACCATAGATGTCCACCACACATGATGTTTATCTCGGTTAAAGTGTCCACCATAGACGAGTCCTACTGTGATGCATCCACCCAGAGTCAGGTCCTCATCTCCAGGCAAGCGTCCACCATAGACGAGTCCTACTGTGATGCATCCACAGTAGACAAGTCCTCATCTCCTGTGAAGCGTCCACCATAGACGAGTCCTACTGCAGATGCATCCACCCAGAGTCAGGTCCTCATCTCCTGTCAAGCGTCCACCATAGACGAGTGCTACTGTGATGCATCCACCCAGAGTCAGGTCCTCATCTCCTGTCAAGCGTCCACCATAGACGAGTCCTACTGTGATGCATCCACCCAGAGTCAGGTCCTCATCTCCTGTCAAGCGTCCACCATAGACGAGTCCTACTGTGATGCATCCACCATAGACAAGTCCTCGTCTCCTGTGAAGTGATTATTTACCATACGTTGAAGGAGTCTCCAGTGTTAGTGCTTCATCGTATTAATCGGTCACTGATTATTGTCCGTATTATACGGTAGGTACTGAGGTAAAGAGGTTATGGGTTAACAATCTATATTCCGAGGTAAAGCTAATGAAGATCAGGCGAAATCTGTAAGTTCAGACGTCACAAAAGGCGAGTTTCACAGAACAAGTCGTATCCTATAACATCCGCACCGGCCCCTTTATTACAGTCTGTAGAGTCGCCACACAAAGAAGTCGTCCCTTTTAGCTTTGGCCTTTAAGCTAAAGCACCACAAACGGCTTAGTTTGTGAGCGCTATTCAGTGGCACCCTCGAGAGTACAAATAAGCCACTTATTAACGTGGATGACAATGTTTTGATTGCATCCAATGCACCACACTGAATCAGCATGCAAATGCCCTTTCATCAAAACAAAGACATTGATTATGAGGTAAGTTTCTTCGGCACAAGTAGGCTGCTTGGAGTGATTAATGGTCCTCCGCCATTGATTTCTTTTTGTTTAGATCTTTGCTAACTTTTCAGGAGATACAATTATAATTTGTTCGTCAACAATAACTCCAATCTGGGCCACTCGAACAATAAAAAAAGCTTAATAAGGTCTTCTCTGTGATTTGTCCTTTGAGCGGCAAAGTGAATTCGCCGAGGGAAAGAAAGAAAACGAGGGGAAAAAGGTCAATCACCGAGCAGTTTTGATTTGTTTGATTTGATCGCTCAAACAAAACAAAACACGGGACGGAGGTTTAAATCTCCGGTAGACGGCGAGTCGGAACGGCGGCTAGATTTCTTTTTTTGTCGTTGTTGTTGTTGTTGTTTACTTCTTAACAGTTTAGCATTGTGCTAGCTGGAATTTTTGAACATGTTTGTATTTTGTTTGCAAGGATCTAGCTAACGTTGCCTAGACTGTGTGTACGTACTGTGTGTTCAGACTGTGTGTGTTTTACTTCAGAACAGATTTCACCAGATCTCTGTACTGTAGGGTGATCCATCTAAAGTAAACTCTTGCATTAAAAACCTGAATTAACCTCACTTACTGACTTACTGACTTACTGACTTACTGACTTACTGACTTACTGACTTACTCACTTACTGACTTACTGACTTACTGACTTACTGACTTACTCACTTACTGACTTACTGACTTACTCACTCACTTACTCACTTACTGACTTACTCACTTACTCACTTACTGACTTACTCACTTACTGACTTACTCACTTACTGACTTACTCACTTACTGACTTACTGACTTACTGACTTACTCACTCACTTACTCACTTACTGACTTACTCACTTACTCACTTACTGACTTACTCACTTACTGACTTACTCACTTACTGACTTACTCACTTACTGCCTTACTGACTTACTGACTTACTCACTTACTGACTTACTCACTTACTGACTTACTCACTTACTCACTTACTGACTTACTCACTTACTCACTTACTGACTTACTGACTTACTCACTTACTCACTTACTGACTTACTCACTTACTGACTTACTCACTTACTGACTTACTCACTTACTGCCTTACTGACTTACTGACTTACTCACTTACTGACTTACTCACTTACTGACTTACTGACTTACTCACTTACTCACTTACTGACTTACTCACTTACTGCCTTACTGACTTACTCACTTACTCACTTACTGACTTACTGACTTACTGACTTACTGACTTACTCACTTACTGACTTACTCACTTACTCACTTACTGACTTACTCACTTACTCACTTACTGACTTACTCACTTACTGACTTACTCACTTACTGCCTTACTGACTTACTGACTTACTCACTTACTGACTTACTCACTTACTGACTTACTGACTTACTGACTTACTCACTTACTGACTTACTCACTCACTTACTGACTTACTCGCTTACTGACTTAACAGGGGGGTTGGGGGGGGGTCCTTGTTTTTTGTCTGTCTAAAGTAGGGACAAAGTTGAAAAAAGAAGGTGTGGATGCCTGAGTGTTTGGTGCTCGCAGAAAAGTAAGAGAGAGCTTAGCGAGCGTAGGGGATAAAGAGAGGGAGATAGAGAGAGAAGAGAAGAGAGAGAGATTGGAGGGAGAGAGAGAAAGAGGGAGAGAGAGAGAGAGTGAGAGGAGAGAGAGAGGGAGAGAGAGAGGGAGAGAGAGAGAGAGAGAGAGAAGAGGATCTATCTTTCCTCTCTAAGAGGAGAAGTCTCCCTTCTATTCTTTAGGGGGTCTTTTCTCTCTCTCTCTCTCTCTCTCTCTCTTTCTTTCTCTATGTTTTTCTCTCTCTTTCTCTTTCTCTCTATGTTTTTCTCTCTCTCTTTCTCTCTCTTTCTCCCTCTCTCTCTTTCTTTCTCTCTCTCTCTTTCTCTCTCTCTCTTTCTCTTTATTTTATTTATTTATTTATTTATTTATTCTTTTCCTGCATTAAGTTAAGTTAAACATTTTATCGGTCATGTTTGAAACTGAGCAATCGAAATCAAGGTCTTTTTCAAAATCAAAAAATCTCTCTCTCTCTCTCTCTTTCTCTCTCTCTCTTTCTCTCTCTATGTTTTTCTCTCTCTCTTTCTCCCTCTCTCTCTTTCTCTCTCTTTCTCTCTTTTTCTTTCTCTCATTTTTCTTTCTCTTTCTCTCTCTCTCTCTCTCTCTCTCTCTCTCTCTCTCTCTCTCTCTCTCTCTCTCTCTCTCTCTCTCACAACCTTGCCAGCCATCCTTGAATGTTTCATCAGAAAGCTAGTTTGTTGTAGGACGACGCAGGAGACCCCTGGACATTCCTCCCCTGGACATTTTGGCCCAGAGGCCGATCTGATGGCTGCATCTCTACTCGCTACCCCAGTGGAGTTACCACCTATTTAACATAACCCACATCTTCCGCCACTCCTCGAGTATCACAGATCGACTATCCGACATCGTGACCCATTTTTGTGTAGCTTTATCCACCGCCTGTTTTTTTTTTTTGTCATAACATCACAAAAGGCATCAGACACATTAGACTTTTTTGAGCGCTACAGTGTTCTATTAGTATTTGCAAGTCAAATGCCCTTGTTCCATCAAAGTAAACCATCAAAGAGCATTTGCATCATTCCTCAGATTTAACACTTTTGAAAAGTCGCCCCATCCTCCATCCGACTCCTTCTGACTTCTCGCATCATCTCTCTGAGATAGTGATAATACGATTTCAGTGCTTTTTTTTTTTTTTTTACTTCTTTTTTTCCCTTCCTGTTGAGAAACAACCTGGATTATGAGCAGATCACTACATAAACAGCTTTCTAAAAGGAGCCAGCTATTTAAAAAAGAGAGAGAGAGAGACAGAGAGAGAGAGAGAGAGAGAGAGAGAGAGAGAGAGAGAGAGAGAGAGAGAGAGAGAGAGAGAAGAGGCTGAGGGAATGCAAAGAAGGATTTAAATTTTTAATTTGAATTTATTCCAGCAAGTGAAAGGTTCTTTTGAGAGAGGATTTTGGCAAAGATGATGGTATTTAAAAGTGATAAACAAGCATCTAAAGCTAAAAAGCAGGCATTTTTTTGCGCTTTCTCTCGACTATACAGGAGGATTGATAGTCACACGGTCGCGTCTCGAGAGCAACTTAGCATCGACTCGGGCGCATCAAAGTTGTGTTCGCTGCGACGATTGGAAATCGGGCCTCGCGAACAAATTGACTAGTTGTGTGTTTTAATCAAAAGTGCACAGATTATGTACATCGAAGGTTATAAAAAATCAATTACGGAACAGAAAGATGTGCTTCCCACTCTCTTCAAAGTCAGTCAGAGTGTGTGTGTGTGTGTGTGTGTGTGTGTGTGTGTGTGTGTGTGTGTGTGTGTGTGTGTGTGTGTGTGCGTTTTAAAATGAGCTTTATCCTTCCTCTACTCTCGGGTTGGAACTGTTGACAGCGAGTACGTGGGCACAGCAAGAAACTACTCAGTATTCCCGAACAAGGCACTAATCCGGCAACTAGGAATACAAACACTACCACTAAAAAACACACACACACATACAAACACACACACACACACCTGACGACGCAAATTTGTTTTAAAAATGTAGGGGTTTTTTGGGGGGTGAAAAAAACCCAAAAAACTTTCTCTTCGGTAAAAGTCTTAAAGTGCGACAAAGATGACATGCTTCACAAACAAAGAGTTACATCATGCTGTTGCATGGTTAATCCGATCGAGGCCGGTCTTTATCCTCTCGCAAAACGCCGCCAAGTTTAACAAGAGTCTCGGAGCGCGATCACAGAACCAGTGCTGGATGCGATTTCACGCTGACGCATGGCTCAATCGCAGGCGCCCAAATGCGCTTAGCGAGCCCTTAGCGAGCGGAGAAAGAAACTGAACTTTAACCATCGATCCTGATGTTTTTTGGAAAACGAACACGTTAGCACAGCGCGTCATGAACATCACCGCCTAGCACGGTCGACCGTATCGATCCCCGTCCGATCGTAACCTGATTACAATCAACAAGTTTAAAGCAAGCTTGATGCGTCGGCGCAGAAAAAACATGAACGCATCTATTAGACGGAGCCCACGAGGCCTTATATCCGTTAACGCAACCAATGGCGTCATTGTGTAACAGGATAATCTCGAGACTAAATCAATGTGATAGCATTGCGCTTTCATAACATACGAACGAATCGTTTGTTACACGTCCGATATCATAACAAAACGATCCGGGTTTATGAGACAAAGTGTTTAAGTGAAGCAAATAATAAATGTAAAGCGCGCGACGACGATGACAAACGTAAGGAAGGAAATGAAACCCTTGGTGCTGTCATGCCGTTATAGATAAGTGATCAACAATGGCGTAATGTGATGAAGCAAAGTCACTGTTACTCACACAGCAGCAGTTCGATGACAATTACAACTTTTCTCATCTGTTTATCACCTAATGACTACGTAATGTCATTGTGTTAATCTGTTTGTAGTCCCCTTCGGTTAGAAACCTCCAGCGCACAAGATCCGTCTAACTGTTTATTTGATTGGATGACGTCCACCACGGCGGCGTTGAAGCCTGTGTTCTGATTGGTCAGAAGGTATCGATGTGTTTTCTATAACAGCGGCTCTTTATAACTTAAACTCAATCAACGTCAAGATGTTTTTTTTAACATCCAACATGAAATGGTTTCACGCACGGCGCTTGTTTTGTGCTTCAGCTTGCCTGATTGTTGTTCCCTTTGCTGACTGTAGGGAACAAGTGCAGGGTTATGACACACACACACACACACACACACACACACACACACACACACACACACACACACACACACACACACAGACGCTGCAGCATTGTCTCCTTGGAACACTTTCAATAGGGCCGTTTCAAAAGGTGCACATGACAATGCCTTTGCTGCTATTTATGCGGATCCTATAGCCAGGCGTGGAAGCAGGTCCTCTCCGGAGCGCCGGCGCGATGTAGAGGGACGGACGAACCAGGTGACACACACTACTCAGGAAACAAGGCCAAGGCAATAACTCAGTGTGGGAGGAGTGTCAGCAACAAAAGTATGGTGAGGTAAAACAAAGAGAAGGCAAAATGGTTCAAATGAATTGCAATGGTAATAATAAAAAAAAATGCTTCGGAACAACAGTTATTTCTTCCTTTATTTTTTCTAGCGTGTGCCACTTAACGATTCTGTAAAATATCGCGATAAATATCACAGAGGGTGAAAAAGAAAAGCAAGGATTCAACAGGGTACGAAGGAGCGCGAATCGATCCCTAATGATGACGATTCGATTCGATCCGTCTCGATGATAACGTCGCACGACTTTTATATATACGCGAGGTGACGGTATTTGTCAAAAACATCAAATCCGCTACAAAATAATAGAATAAACGAATCTCCTACGATTACAACTACGATTTCGATCCCTGAGGTGACAATATTTACTAAGATTCGAGTCTGCGACAAAATACAGTAACGATAAGCAATTTCGGATTCACGAGGCGATGATTTTTGACGCTAACTTCGAATCTAACAGTTTGTCAGGTATAAATTGTCCTGGAAAGCAAACGGAGATCGTTGTAGTGTTTAACACCGTTCGAAGGCGTCTTCGTGGTCAGAAGTGAAATAAAAATGAAATTGTGAATAAAATCTCAAATCTGGGTTGAATGGCGTAACCCAGACTGCGACACGCGATAACGTGTAGTTCATCTCAGATTATACGATGAAGCTCCTCTAACGACAGACTCGCCGTGAAAAAAACATGGCTAAGCTCTGTGTTGTTTACATCTTTAACCGGCGCTGTTCGGGTTCATGCAAAAAAAAACGAGTCCACGTAGAGCAAAGGATTATTTTAATGAGCTTGAGGGAATAAGGAACAAATTTTCTGCTAGTTATCATGTTCCATCATCATAAGCTTCTTTTCTTTACGGGTTTATAGACCAACTTCATTCTCACAGTGCTAGAATATTCAGCATCGCGAGCGAAGAATTCTCCAACACCGACGGTACATTTTTTTGAGCCAAAGTCAACAATTTAGTGGTCAATGTAAAAATTTTGAATAAATAAATAAATAAATAAATAAATAAATAAATAAATAAATAATAGTCTTTAAATCCTTGATCTAAAAAAACTAAAGTGTGGCGAATGAAACGTTAACCGCGTCCGCGTAAACGAGGCTACGGTTCTGAAACGTGATTTCCGAGCCCAACGTCCCTCTCTGCAATAAAAAAGAAAAATAAAAACAAAAAAACAAACATCTGCATTTGTATTATTTGGTTGATTTGCTGATGCGGATGTAAAACGCTCTGTAATTATTGTCCCCGACACCGGGGTGAGACAAATAAAAGTTACATACGAGGCAAATTAGCATGTGAATGAGGCTTACAGGAGCATGCTCAGTAAAGCACTCCACCTGGCTCCAAACACACACACACACACACACACACACACACACACACACACTGGCGTCAACTAAAAGGGCCTCCTAGGGGACTTCGCTGACCATTCACTCTATTCCTTCTCTTCCCAAGCACCTGTGACTATGAGTGTGTGCGTGTGTGTGTGTGTGTGTGTGTGTGTGTGTGTGTGTGTGTGTGTGTGTGTGTGTGTGTGTGTGTGTGTCTGTGTGTGTGTTTAGATTTTTTTTTTCTTTCTCTCCGTTGTTTTTTTGTTGGCAGGGTTCTATCATTAGGGAAACACTTCCTTTCAAAAGGAATTCTCACCACTAAACAATGTTATTTGTGTGTTTACCACAGGGATGGTGCAAAAAAAAAAAAGAAAAGCATTGCGGTTAATAACAACCAGCGACAAAAAAAAAAAAAGAGAGAAAAAGGAAGCTGAGGTGGGTCTTGCCTTTCTCCTCCAACTCGCAGGTGCTGCTGGAAAGCCTGGCCTCATCGTCGCCTTCCGAGGGCTCATCCGGCTTCTCCACGGTCCTGGACCTCCGAGAGCTGCTTTGCCGCTTTCCAAAGGACTTTGCCACAATCGCTTTCATTGTGCTCTGTAAAAAAAACAAAACAAAAAAAAACAACCACATTTGCTTGCATGACTCTTCCAGGTTTATCCCTCTCGTGAGCCATCTAGCCCCTTTCACTAAACCCATGCTCATCTCGCCAGCATGGAGTCATGAGCACACACACAGTCGGTTTTTCGCTTTCCTGTGAATTTTCTCCCCCCGAGTTTTACACAGAGCGCCGACTCTATGATGTGTTGAGGAAGTTTGCCGGAGAACACGGTCTGGACTCTCCGCAGACGTTCGTACACTCGGTCAGAATACAAACCGGCGTGCAGATACAAGTCAGTGGGGCAGCTCCAATAAGCACTCGTTACAGCCATGGTGAGCAGAAAAGCATCTCGACACCAGAAGGAGGGGCTACAGGAGCAAGAGTTGACATCACGATCCCGCTCCTGTCAGCCGAGATCAGGAATCTGATGCTGAATAGCAGATGTCCTTATCCAGAGTGACTTACTTACAGTATATATCTCATTTATACAGCTGAGCAATAGATCCTTGCTCATTGGCCCAGGAGTGGTAGCTTGATGGACCTGGCATTCAAACTCATAACCATCCAATCAATTGTTTAACACCATAACCACTGCGCTAACACTTCCCATACACAGGTCAAATGTTTTGAAAATTAGTTTGTGAAAATGTTCATTCATTCGTTCATTTTCTACCGCTTTATCCGAACTTCTCGGGTCACGGGGAGCCTGTGCCTATCTCAGGCGTCATCGGGCATCGAGGTTGGATACACCCTGGATGGAGTGCCAACCCATCACAGGGCACACACACACTCTCATTCACACACACACTCACACACTACGGACAATTTTCCAGAGATGCCAATCAACCTACCATGCATGTCTTTGGACCGGGGGAGGAAACCGGAGTACCCGGAGGAAACCCCCGAGGCACGGGGAGAACATGCAAACTACACACACACAAGGCGGAGGTGGGAATCGAACCCCCAACCCTGGAGGTGTGAGGCGAACGTGCTAACCACTAAGCCACTGTGCCCCCCCCCCCTAGTTTGTGAAAATGTGACATTGGGAATTAAATTTGCTTGATTTTTAAGTTTTACCTAGTACCATTATGTCACTTAACTTTGGAAATTAGTTTGTTGAATTAGTTTATGAATCTAGTTAGCTAAATCTAGGTCAATTTTGGAAATTCACTAGATCTTGAAAGTCTTGGAAATTAGCTCGTTTAGATAAAAAATGATTAAACGTCGGAAATTTGTTCAATAGATTTTCGTTTTCGAAACGAGCTTTTTAGAAAGAAAACAGACTCCAAGAAACGACTGAAACGCTACCGCGTGTTTGACAGAAATTAAAGTACGGATACAAAGCCCGTAAAATATTCCAGACAAAAAAAGGGTTCGGACAGGAACGAAAATCCCAGTGAGACTCTGTTGATCATTTCGTTTTACACCCCACGCTCACGTGTAAAACTAATCCAGTCAGAATAAAGCTTATTTCCTTGATCTGCGCTCAGTCTGGGAAGTAAACAGAGTAAAAAGTAAACATTCAGCAGCAAAAAAAACACGAGCGTATTTTTATATTTTAATCCAACTTAGCTGAAACAAAAATAACACATTATGCCCTAATTGGGTGCCGCGCAGTCCACAAATACTATTACAAGGCCGATCAGGATTAGCCGTACTACATACCTAGTTATCTATTTTGGAGTGCCAAGACTGCGAGCAGTGGGCAAGTAAACTGAAAAGCTGGCAAATCCAGTTGTCTTCTAAATACAGAAAGTACTTAAATCCGGGAGCTAACACAAGAGAAAGAGGGATAAAGGATGCTCTGCATATCGCCAGGAAAAAAAATAAAAAAATAAAAACAAATAAAAAAATAAAAAAAAACTCGTGCACTTCGCAGAATCACTGGCTAGGTTCAGCAAATATGCTAAGCAGAGATCAAAACAATCCTTTGATCCGCAGCCGAGTTTCCAAAGCTGTGGCTCGGCTCCTGGTGTAAATAACTTGTGTAGAAATCTCTACTATTTGCCTTCAGGTGATATGGAGAAAAGGGCCAAAACAGATCTGATTAAAAATTGAAATAAATAAAGAAATAAATAAATAAAGAAATAAATATCGGATGTATTTATTATTCATGTATTAAAAAACTGACCACACAACAGAAATGAGATTAATAGCAGAGAAAAGACTTTTATTTTTCAAGTAAGTTTGAACTTTTAAATTGTAAAGTTTCGAATTTTTTTTTTGCCGGAGTTTACATTCTACAGAGTCTGATAGGGATAAGACGAAGCTCAAACTTCATAATGAAACCTTCAATGTCTTTAAAATTCACATCGAAGCTAAAGACGAGCGTCACGTCGAGTAAATATCTAGTTTTGTCATTGAGATCGTTCAGTTAGCGAGCTAGCTACGTTTTGTTACGTTTTTCTTGCTAGATAACGAGGTTAGGTTGTAAATTGGCTTGTTAGATTAGTCAGCTAATGTTAGCAAATTAGTCAAGCTTTGTTCATTACTTTGTACGTTTGCTAGTTAGTTCTATTTTAGAAATTAGCTTGTAAAATTCAATAGATGTAAAGTTTTTTTATTTTTAAGTAGCTTGTTCAATTTTCTAGTTATACAGTACGTAGTTATTAATATTTTAAATGTTAATGCCCGGCGTTAGTTTTTAAGAAGAAGCAGGAAGAAATAAAGAAATCTAACGATAAAAGTCATGCTCCGTACCTGCGTCAGGTCCAGCAGAGGGAAAAACATGACGGTACAAAAGAG
The DNA here is from genome assembly GCF_022655615.1 of Tachysurus fulvidraco. Classification (NCBI taxonomy): domain Eukaryota; kingdom Metazoa; phylum Chordata; class Actinopteri; order Siluriformes; family Bagridae; genus Tachysurus; species Tachysurus fulvidraco. The sequence continues at coordinate 30,392,730 of NC_062520.1, forward strand.
TCTTGAGGAATCCTAACGCGGGAAAAGCGCTGCAACTTGCTGACTTGCTAAGTTTGTCGTGTGTTTTGATGAGCAAACACAAAGGAAAGCGCTGTTCATTCAACAGGCAGCGGAGAACAGAGGGGGCCGTGTGCTGAACAGAGCCCACAGCACCATGACCCCGGCGCTGGGTGGCACGGAGACGCCGCTGCCCACAGAACAACTTTTGTCCCCCAGGAGTCCTGATTGAGACGAAACTTTCTGCTCTTGTGTGAGTCCAGTGTGTGTGTGTGTGTGTGTGAGGAAGGACGGACGACTAAACCCTGGATGAAGGTTTACCGAACATCATCCTCATACACATCCGTTATTTTTCTGACCAATCAAAATCGAGAACGGCCAACAAGCACCATGTTCGCAAATAAAGTACTCCTGTGTGTAAAGTACAAGTGAGGCATAAATATCTGCACTTCTCTGGCACTGAGACTGAGACTGAGACTGCTTAATATGAAGTTTAGCAAACCTGCACGTTCATCTGAACGAACCAATGGCGCGTTATACTTTTTATCCTGTTTATAGTTACATTTAAATTCGGAAACGTTTAAGACGTTAGTTTCCGCTTTGACATACGTTTCGTAGACGTTGTTAAAAGTGCACGGGGATACGGAGCGTCGGTTCACCGCTCGGGGTCGTATTAGCATGCTCTGAGAGGCAGTGTAAGCTGTGCATATGCGTCTCAGGGCTAAATTGTGAAATGACACATCCTGGGTGCGATGGAGAGAATGACTAACTAATGAGAAGGGAGTGCCAGTGTGCTAGAAGAGAAGTATTAGCGCTATGTAGCTGTCAATCAGCACAGTCCCCGTCGATTAGCATCTTCACAAAGATCGCAGCTTTTCGATTTGTCGGCTCGCGCGCTAAGCCAAAGCGATTAAGAGCCCGAGCAGGGCGGAGTTACGGGGACACTAAGAGCGTAGCGGGTGCTGGTTAAGCTCGCGGTCAAAGATAAGAAGCAGGAAGCCACGAGGAGTTATGGTCTAAAGTGGCGTGCTGGATGGCTGTAAGCACCGACAACGGTTTGAAGTTGGTGCGTGATGGAAAGTCACCAGAGCGCAGATCTACGCCTCTCCAAATCAGAGCAGAAACAGTAAGAAGTTCTAACAAGGAAGAGTGTGCCAGGTGGCGAACTGGCGGTACCAACACAACGCACAATCTGTCCGCTTCTCCTTCCAAACCACTGACAGCTGCCATCAACAGCCCCACACTCTCTCTCTCTCTCCCTCGCTCTCTCTAACACACACACACACACACACACACACACACACACACACACACACACACACACACACACACACATTTGGTGCATCAGTTATGCACTACCGTGCTTGTACCAAAAAAGCAGTCAGGTAGTCAAATAATAATTTCTGTCATTAAAAACAAGGGGGGGGGTAAAAAATAAAACGCAAAAAAAAAAAAAAAAAATCTTAAAAGAAAATTGATGAATAGAAACGTATTCACATTTTTCCGTTGAAGTCAGTTGCAAATTATTATTCTTTTTTTTTTTAAAAAAGTGTTCGTAATAGTAACTTTACGTATCGCTGGTGTTTTAAAAAGAATAAGATAAATAAATAAATAAATGAATAAAATAAATAAATAAATAACAAAGGAGCACGGTTTCTAACAGTTCAAAATAAAACCAATTAATATATAAGCAGATTTTAATTGATTTTCTTTGATTTTTTTTTCTTTTATATATATATATATATATATATATATATATATATATATATATATATATATAAATATATATATATATAATAAAATAAGAAATAATTAATAATTAACCATCGAGAAGCAAATAGACAAATAAATAAGCGGCATTTTTTTAACGTTTCATTATTTTTCCCTTTCCCTCTCTTTGTCGTTTTACGTTATTTATTTATTTATTTATTTGAGCTTCAGAAATGTATTTAATACAAAAAGAAACATTAATTAGATAGATAGATAGATAGATAGATAGATAGATAGATAGATAGATAGATAGATAGATAGATAGATAAATGCATGTCTGATTAAAAATCTTTTTTAATCTTCTACTTTTATTTGTTTGTTTGTTTGTTTGTTTGTTTGTTTGTTTGTGTGAGTCCTCGAGACAAATGTACATTATAGTTGGTGTGAAGGAAGTTAAACACTTTCTGTTATTTTTACTTAATATATTGTACTTATTGTCCTTGGACAGCGGGCTGCTGCTGCTGGAGGTGGTGGTGGTGGTGGTGGTGGTGGGTTTATTTAAAAAAAAAGAGCCCCCTGATGGGAAACTGTATATCTGGCAGCTAAAAATAAAGCTGGCACGCGTGCGGCGATGTCGTAGTGCTGCCCGAGTTTGATTTTCGGTGTAACATTTTGCATATTTCGGCCCTCCACCTCCCCGTGCTGCATAAACAGGGCCATTCTTCTCCTCGCGCTGTACAATGAGACGTGAGTGACTCTGGCAGCAGGCTTTGGATCGCTGCTCCTCAATCCACCAGTGTATGTTATCAGCAGGTAAACAAGCTTCCCCACAAAGCCATAATGGAAGTGTGCGTGCAATAAAGAGGCTCAACTCCAAACGCTATAGAGCTCATCAAAGCCTGGTGTCACTGCTGCTGCTGCTCGCTAACACTGACACCATCACTAACACTGACACCATCACTAACACCATCACTAACACCATCACTAACACTGACACCATCACTAACACCATCACTAACACCATCACTAACACTGACACCATCACTAACACCATCACTAACACCATCACTAACACTGACACCATCACTAACACCATCACTAACACCATCACTAACACCATCACTAACACTGACACCATCACTAACACTGACACCATCACTAACACCATCACTAACACTGACACCATCACTAACACCATCACTAACACCATCACTAACACTGACACCATCACTAACACCATCACTAACACTGACACCATCACTAACACCATCACTAACACTGACACCATCACTAACACCATCACTAACACCATCACTAACACCATCACTAACACTGACACCATCACTAACACCATCACTAACACTGACACCATCACTAACACCATCACTAACACTGACACCATCACTAACACCATCACTAACACCATCACTAACACTGACACCATCACTAACACCATCACTAACACCATCACTAACACCATCACTAACACTGACACCATCACTAACACCATCACTAACACCATCGCTAACACTGACACCATCACTAACACTGACACCATCACTAACACCATCACTAACACCATCACTAACACTGACACCATCACTGACACCATCACTAACACCATCACTAACACCATCACTAACACTGACACCATCACTAACACCATCACTAACACTGACACCATCACTAACACCATCACTAACACCACCACTAACACTGACACCATCACTAACACCATCACTAACACCATCACTAACACTGACACCATCACTAACACCATCACTAACACTGACACCATCACTAACACCATCACTAACACCGACACCATCACTAACACCGACACCATCACTAACACCATCACTAACACCATCACTAACACCATCACTAACACCGACACCATCACTAACACCATCACTAACACTGACACCATCACTAACACTGACACCATCACTAACACTGACACCATCACTAACACCATCACTAACACTGACACCATTACTAACACCATTACTAACACCATCACTAACACCATCACTAACACCATCACTAACACCGACACCATCACTAACACCGACACCATCACTAACACCATCACTAACACTGACACCATCACTAACACTGACACCATCACTAACACCATCACTAACACTGACACCATTACTAACACCATCACTAACACTGACACCATCACTAACACCGACACCATCACTAACACCATCACCAACACAATCACTATTACTAACACCATCACTAACAGCATCACCAACACAATCATTATTACTAACACCATCACCAACACTTTAAATAACACAACCATTATTACTAACACCACCACTAACACCACCACTAACACCACCACTAACACCATCAGTAACACCATTATTATTACTAACACCATCACCAACACCATCACCAACACCATCACTAACACCATTATTATTACTAACACCATCACCAACACCATCACTAACACCATCACCAACACCAACATTATTACTAACACCATCACTAACACCATTACCAACACCATCATTATTACTAACACCATCACTAACACCATCACTAACACCATCATTATTATTAACACCATCATTATTACTAACACCATCACTAACACCATCACTAACACCATCACTAACACCATTATTATTACTAACACCATCACTAACACCATCACTAACACCATCATTATTATTAACACCATCATTATTACTAACACCATCACTAACACCATCACTAACACCATTATTATTACTAACACCATCACCAACACCATCACCAACACCATCATTATTACTAACACCATCACTAACACCATCACCAACACTATAACTAACACAATTGCTAACACCAACACCATCACTAACACAATCACTAACTCCGACACCATCACTAACATCGACACCACCACTAAAACCGATATTAATACATCGCTAACACAAACACCATTACAACACCAACACCGATATTAATACATCACTAACACAAAGACCATCACTAACACCACCACTAACACCAACACCATCACTAACACCATTGCTAACACCAATATTAAAAAATGTCTAACACTAACACCAACACCAATACTAATAAATTACTAACACTAACACCATCACTACCACCTCCACTAACACCAATATTAATTCATCATTAACACCAACACCATCACTAACACCAATATTACATAATACATCCCTATCACTAACACCATTGCAACACCAATACCAGCACCATCAATTAAACCATCACTAACACCAACACCATCATTAACACCAACACCATCATTAACACCAGCACCATCACTACACTAACACCAACACCATCATTAACACCAACACCATCACTGCAATAACAGCACCATCATCACTAACACCATCACAAACATCAATACCATCACAAACACCATCACTAATACCAACACTAACACCATCAATAATCACTAACACCACCACTAACACCAATATTAATACATCGCCTACACAAAGACCATCACTGACACCAACACTAATATCATCACTTACACCAACAACATCACTAACACCAACACTAATACATCACCAACACCGTCACAACCATCATCACTAAGACCAACAACATTACGACAAACACTAACACCATCATTAATGCATCACTTACACCAACACCAACAATTACACCCTCATTAACACTAACATCACACTAACCTCAACCTCCACCTCAACCATGAACACCTTCACCAACACCAACACATATATGTCTATAGTTTTATTAAATAGTTTGATGTTTTTTTATAATCCCTATTTTTAATTCATATTGATAAACAGTATTTAAGTTGTTTTTCCCTCCAACAAGTGACCATTAAGACATATTATTACATTATAGGGAGATTTCTGTAGAAACTATATAAATATATATAATATGATATATATCAAAAATATGATATTTGTTGATTTGCTCGTTTATTTTAGAATTGATCTTTTTTTTGTCTGAAATAATGTTTTTACAGAAGTGATCAGATGAGACAGTAAAGATGCTCAGAACGGTTTCATTCCATGTTACACACAGAAATTAAATACAAAGAAATAATGTTTAAAAAAAAAAAAAAAAGATTTAAAAAAAAAAAAAAAAAAATCACCTATTTTGGTTGTTGCCCAAAAGCAAAGGCCTCTCTCCTTGTGAGTTTTTGGCGACTACAACAACTGTCATGGCGTGAATACAGATTCCATTTTCCTCCATGGAAGCAAATATCACGCCGTGTCCTACGGTCTGTCAGTTTGGCCGCCACCATGTGCCACACACACACACACACACACACACACACACACACACACTCCAGCAAGTTCTTTCATTTTGGATTTTATTTCATTATTTTTTGCAGTGCTATTAGTCGTAATAGAAAAGCATATTGATGAACAGTATTTGAGTTGTTGTTCTATCCAACATGTGAACGTTAAGAGGAACACGAATTACAGGAACATGGGATTTCTGTAGAGATTTTTTTTTTCTAACGATAAATTGAGATCAGTCGATTGTCTGCATTTATTCCGAGTTTATTTATTCATTCCTAGTTGAAAATATTTATTTATTTATTTATTTATTTCGGTGTGAAGCCATCAAGCCCAACCTCAGTCAACACCGTCCAGAACTACTGTCGAGACGCGGTTGGTGTCGGTATCGTGAGATGCTTTTCGACCTCAGAACCTGTGGATTTTGTCAACATATGAAAGAGAACAGATGGAGCGAAATACAAGAGGAAGAAGAAGAAGAAGAAGAAGAAGAAGAAGAAGAAGAAGAAGAAGAAGAAGAAGAAGAAAACAAAAGCTCGGGAGAAACTTGGACTTTCATCAGGAGGAGGGTAGTTTAGTATTATATATACAGTATATGACCTGTGAGTTGTAGGAAATGAATCAACATTTTCTGACCGTTCAGAATCGAATTCAAGGATAAATTTGTCCACAGGAGATTTTCAGCGACCAATCAGAACGAATTCGGATTTTTATTTATTTATTTATTTGTTTGTTTGTTTGTTTGTTTATTTATTTATTTAATGGATGTTTACATGAACACGAGAATAAATTCCTGCAATTATACTTAAGCGATCGCGATAAATAAACAGCGTGTACGTGAACAATCGAGCGTCAAGGTGCCGTCACATCCTCGATCAACGTCTCAGTAAATCGTACAAGCTCGGTTTAACACAAGGGGGCATGAAGTAAGCTCAGACAATGGCACGGTAAAAACCCTCACCTCCATCTCATAATCCATTTTATTTGACGTCGGTCTATTAGCCGAGTGATATATCATCTCCATCCACGTCTTTCTGATGATGTCGGTGTCTGCGCTTAGCATTAGCGTGCCTTTTTTTAACAAGGTTGTTTATTCCTCAGGCGCAATCCCACACCCAATTTCCAGACACAATGAGCCTCGTTTGCAGGATTTAAGTCGATCTGATGTGAAGCTATTTTTTTTTTTTTGGACAGCTCTGTGTATTAAAATAAATTCTCAACATGCTACTTGAGGCACAAATTCATATAGCGGACACTTCACGTGGTCTAAGATTAATAAGAAACGTCGTTCGTGTTTAACACGGAAAAATATTTACTAGCCGACGTGGCGACGTTTTCTGTAGGAAGATGGTAAAGCGACGATGAAAGGAGTCTCCAGTTTTAGTGAAAATAAATAAATAAATCAAATATCATGGATGTAGGATATCATTCATATCAGATCATCTAACTACTTGGACAGAAAGGACATACGCTTTTGTGGAAGAAAAAAAAAAAAAGGATTCGATTCCGAGGCAAATAACAGATCGAAGTCAAATAAGATCCTAAACGTTTTAATTACAAGGCATTTAAATGAAATTTGCTTCCTGATGACATGAAAACCTGCGAGGAAAAGGAAACTGTGCTGTTTGAAAAAAATTTGACTGCATTTGCACGTGCGAAAATAAAGAAGTCAAAATAAGTCGATCGTCAGCGATGAATAAAAATGAGCGTCTTGTATCGTTTGAACAAAAAGAAATGCAGTGCAGTGAAGAGTGAAGTCATGAATCTGGCTGTCTAGGCATCAGTCAAGACATTAGAGTCAAATAAAAATAAATAAATAAATAAATAAAAAGCTTTATTTGCATTTTCGGTGCATTTACAAACATTGAAGAGAAATGAAACTCACTTTTGCGAAGGAAAGAATTTCACTGGACTCAATTTGAATATAGAGATAGTGAAATTTCATGATTTAGTGAATAAAAATGGTTATTTGAACACATTTTGCAGAAAAAGGAAATTGCAGAAAACAGAAAAGAATTTGATCGTATTTGAATTTGTGACAAGTCAAAAATTTCAACATTTACAATATTTGCTTTGGAGTAAGTCAAATATTATGTCCAAGTCAAATAAGTCAACTTAAGTGGGTAATTATGTAAATAATGCTTTCTTTTCTAAAGTAATGACCTGTAAATTTAAAACCTGAACCTGTACAAAAAAAGGAATTGCAGTGTGGAGGAGAAATTGATTTCACTTCTCTAAGCCTCAGTGAAGTCACTTGAGTCGAAAAGGAAGTTTAAATAAGATCCAAATCATTTTTTTTTTAAATTACAGATTATTTAAATCTATCGATACAAAAAAACACCAGTCGGAGAGAAATGCGATGAACTTTCGAAGAAATGGATTTGACTCGAATTTGTCACTTAAATCAAAAACGGACAAACAAAAAAAAGTCAACACCAAAAATAATTAAATAAAGAACAAAAATACAGCACTGTATTATTTACATTTTTTTTTTTTTTTTGGTGAAGTTCACAGACATGACACTAGTACTGGGAAGAAATTGAATGTATTTCACTGGACTTGGTCAGTTGTTTTGTTTAAGTCATTGGGAGTCAAATTTGAGGTCAAATAAGTTCCAAAGTCTTTTTAATTATTTAAATTTAAAAATAAATAATTAAATAGATAGATAGATAGATAGATAGATAGATAGATAGATAGATAGATAGATAGATAGATAGATAGATAGATAGATAGATAAATGGCATTATTTGCATTGTGGTGAGACAAACACCAGTCAGAGAGGAAGGAAATGCGCTTTTGCCCAATTCCGTCTCGCCGTCGTCTCGACATCCCAGAGGCACCGCGGGGGGCCGTAAACATTGACACTCCCGGGGCCTGTCCGTGGCACATGCTCCGGCTTCGCCAGCAACCTCAGCATCGCATATTTAACTGTGTCAGGCCTGTCCCGAAATCCGGCAAATTGCACCAGCGAATTTATCAAAAAAAAAAAAAAAAGAAAAAAAAAGAAACGGCATCCAAATGTGACAGCCGACTTATGTTGAACGGAGAAAATAAGACAAAACATTGCCGAAAACACCCCTAAAGACCCACATGGTACCGAACGCGCGGTGGTGGAGCTGCTAGGCTCCCTGCTGAGAACTGGGAAAGTGCCGCCGGTGTGACGCGCTCCTCCGCCCGCGAGGGCAGAGCCACCAAAAAACAGCCCTTTTTTTCTATCTGCTGCCTCCATGTGGTGCAGAATCACAGCCTCTGCGGCAAATAATAAAGAAATACAAACAAACCGAGTCTCGAGGAAAGCATAAAGTTTGTCTGGCAACTTTGGAACCTTCTCATAATTCCCGTCATTAACATAAACGAGTTGCGTTTCAGACAGAACTTGTTAGACCGGTGCGCACGCAGATCCTATTAACGTCTGATATGTTTGCGCTTGGGCTCGTATTCATTAGGCTCATTTCGGCACAATAGACGCGTAAGTCCTTGAGAAATCTTCTGGTTTGTGGCGCATGAGAGCGAGTGCCAGAGACCGGAGAGCATCAATAGCTGATGATTACAGAACTTCTGTAAACAAGGTGCTTGTGATCGGCGGTATTTGCATGTAATTAGGAGCAAACGCAGGGGAAAGAACTTTGTGTGTGTGTGTGTGTGTGTGTGTGTGTGTGTGTGAGAGAGACTCACATTAAACACTTAGTTCTAGCATATATAACACAACACACACACATATATAAATATCTATGCTATGCATTAAAACCGCAAAAACAGGCGGGATTAACGCATGACTCGTTATTACAGCAGCTTCAGGAAAACAATCAACTACGAGCAGCAAAACAGTGGTTACAAACTTAAAAAAAAAAAAAAAAACACCACCACATCGTCCTTCCTGATCTGCTGACACTGGAGACTCCTTCCATAAACCGGTTGTTTTAAACACAACTGAATTGCATTTTTAATCCGTGATTAACGTAAAGCATCCACGTAAAAATGTGATGTCGGTGTAAAAACGTCAACACAAGCTGCTGCTCAGAAATGGTATACAATATCATTACACACTGAACAAACCATCTATAAATACAACAGCATGCACATATTGGCAGGAGAAAAACACACACACACACACACACACACACACACACAACTTGTGATTAAAGCAGAACTACAGGTGCTTGTTGTTGCACTGTAACATATTCAGCAGCTATATTAAAGTGTAATTGGTCGATTTTTTTCTTTATTTACATCACAGCCATGCTGAACTCTAGACTCTGATTGGTCCAGAAGGTGTCGAGTCTTTTCCCAGAACGGCAGTAGCGGCAATTTCTAGCATTTCTGGTTTAACAGCTAGTTTAGAAGGACTTGTGTACACTCGAAGGGTCATGTAAAAAAAAGTGTGTAGTTGTTGACGTGATGAATCTTCCTGTAGGGGGTTGATAATTTGGAAGGATTTTATAGACAGAGACTCGAGTGTCAGTGGGGCGGTCGTCATTACGTTCTGCCACGCCGTGAAACTTTATTGCGACTCGTGAGATAATACAGCGAATAACGAGATAGTCCTTCTAAATTTCGAGATTTATTTACTAGATACGAGGACTCGGAGGAACTTAAGATACCAAGTCATGATTCAGATTCTGTCAAAATTCCGACACTATCTGACCATCATTAAATAACGAGACAATATCTTGAAAAAAATCAAAAATAATGAGATATCTTGAAATAATAAGAAAGTCAAAATTTGCCAAGTCAGATGAAAGTTCTTCAGTAAAAAAAATAACGAGTTATGTTAAAGTAACAAGGCAGTATCTTGACTTAAGGAATTAAGTCTTAAATAAAAAAAATAAAAAAATGAAAAAGAAATTTTTTTTTAGAAATAATAAGCAAATTACAAATTAAACCAATAAGATGCTAAGTAAAAATTAGCAAGCTAGTAAGTTAAAAATTCTTTTCTAAAACTAGAATATTTTGATATAAAGGTCTTAATGGTTAGATTCAAAATAAGATACCCAGTCAGAATAACGGCTTGGTAATAAAAAACAAAACAAAACGAGATAAAATCTTGTCAGTATATAAACGATAACAAGTCGATCAATTTGGGTGGAAATATCTTGAAGAGGAAGTTAAGAGGTGAAATTTTGACTCAGTTCTTATAGAAATAAAACACTTCATCAAAAAAAGGGAAAATGACTTCAGGGACTTGGCCGTGTAAAAACTAAGGACCTGATTTGTATTATTTTAAAAAACTAAGTAAATAAAATACCAATAAACAAACAAACAAACAAACAAATAAATATTGAGTTAATTGGCTAATTAGAAATTCCTTTAGCATGAAAAAAAATCGTCTCTCTTTCTGTGATTTTGTCGGCTCGTATTTGACTTTACTCCTTGATCAGATATGAACACGTGAAATGTCCCCTACGTTATTATTCCCTTCCCGAGATCAGAAATCTGTGGTTCTTTATTTCTTTAGAACTAAACAGCTACACAAAGTAATTGGGATCAAACCTTTATTGTTTGAAAACTCTTTTACAATACAGTCATCTTTTTTTTTTCTTCTTAACTTGTGCAATCTGATGAATATGATACAATGTAATGATTTAGAATCCAACAACACACATCGACCGACAGGAAGTATTTCGTTTCTACACGTTGACGTTCTCTAACAGTGGGAAGATATGTGCTGCTAATTATTTTCGTTTTTTGCGCTCCTTTTCCCGCCAGCACAACTGCTTCCCTTTTGGATCGGCGCGTCTCCCAAAGTGCGTTAATTCATTTCTGTTTTTTTTTTTTTTTCTTTCCTCCCAAAGATCGCAAAAAGCTTGAGGGGGGGGGGGGGTGTTACTGCATCGCCGGTTATTTATTTATTTATTTATTTAAACCTACATATCCAACGACGACACGATCCAGAGTTAAAGAAAATATGTGTATGTGCATGCCGTGAACATTCGCTCGTAAACATTTACAATAAACGTGTAGTTCTAAAACCTTGAGCATGTTATATCATAGTGATAATGACGGTTGTCCTGTAATGTTCTCTTGCCACGAGTGAACAAAATAATATTAATAAGAATATTAATAATTAGAATGAACTAATAATATATAATTGTATATATATATATACGTATATATATATCCCCTCTGAATAGATTTTTTGTTGTTGATGATGTTTCATTTTACAAACTTGCTCTATTCAAGTCATAACATTTGGTCCACATTTACAAACCTCTGAATAAACAGAGACAAAAAAACTAATAATAATAATAATAATAATAATAATAATAATAAAATGGGTTGCCAGAAAATTAAATAAAAGAAATAGTGATAATGGTTTGTCTTTCTGTCATTAAAGACTTCTGAGTGACGTTCAGAAGATGTGAGACAAGGGGAAGGGGGTGAAAGGGGGAAGGGGGAAAAAAAAAAAAGCTTTACAAATATTCTAGGTTTTTTTTTCTTTACAATTTTTACACCTTCTTATTCCATGGCACGGCTTTAACTCGGTAGAATTTGGTGCCCAAAGGAACTTTGAAGCGATTTTGGGCCTAGAGAGAGGGAGAGAAAAAGGCCACACACACACACACACACACACACACACACACACACACACACACACACACACACACACACACACACACACACACACACAGTTAATGGTAGCACTCTTGGTCACACTTTTCTAAACGGCATCAGAGGAAATGTGCACTTTGGATTTTTATGTCTGATGTGTTAAGCTGTTTTAAATATAATAATAATAATTTATTTTTTTCACCTTTTTTGCCTGACAGTATTCCTTCTCCATGACCTTCCCCAGGACCCAGGGTCGCCGCGTAGCTCCAGCTGCTGCAAGAAGGACACTATTTCAACAGGTGTGATGGATAAATATACAAATATTTGATTGTATAAATATCTATCAATATAAATAAATAAATAAATAAATAAATAAATAAATAAATAAATAAATAAATGTTTCCTTTTGAGATTGACATCTAATTTTTGTATTATTTAAAAAAAAAAATCACTTTACCAACATTATTTATCGATAAATTTTAACCCGTGATCTGTTTAAACATCAAGATGTCAAGAGTTAATTTGTAATTATTATATTTTATATCAGGTCTGATGTTTTTATATCAGGTCTGATGTTTTTATATCAGGTCTGCTGTTTTTATATCAGGTCTGATGTTTTTTAGCATGCATTACATTTCATGTCATTTTTCTACATTTTGTTTTAAGCTGTGATTTTAAAACTGTCCCTCGTCCTGCAGCTAGATCTCATCGACGATCTATTGGACATTTATGCGTGCACAGTGTTAAGCGCGCACAGCGTTAAGCGCGCACAGCGTTAAGCGTGCACAGCGTTAAGCGTGCGCAGTGTTAAGCGTGGACAGCGTTAAGCGCGCACAGCGTTAAGCGTGCACAGCGTTAAGCGTGCACAGCGTTAAGCGTGCACAGCGTTAAGCGTGCACAGCGTTAAGCGCGCACAGCGTTAAGCGCGCACAGCGTTAAGCGCGCACAGCGTTACGCACCGGCAGCGTTAAGCACCGGCAGCGTTAAGCACTGGCAGCGTTAAGCACCGGCAGCGTTAAGCGTGCACAGTGTTAAGCGCGCACAGTGTTAAGCGCGCATAGTGTTAAGCGCGCACAGCGTTAAGCGCGCACAGTGTTAAGCATGGACAGCGTTAAGCGCGCACAGTGTTAAGCGTGGACAGTGTTAAGCGTGCACAGTGTTAAGCGCCGGCAGCGTTAAGCGTGCACAGCGTTAAGCGTGCACAGTGTTAAGCGTGGACAGTGTTAAGTGTGCACAGTGTTAAGTGTGCACAGTGTTAAGTGTGCACAGTGTTAAGCGCCGGCAGCGTTAAGCGTGCACAGTGTTAAGCGCCGGCAGCGTTAAGCGTGCACAGCGTTAAGCGTGCACAGTGTTAAGCGTGGACAGTGTTAAGTGTGCACAGTGTTAAGTGTGCACAGTGTTAAGCGCCGGCAGCGTTAAGCGTGCACAGTGTTAAGCGCGGACAGTGTTAAGTGTGCACAGTGTTAAGCGCCGGCAGCGTTAAGCGTGCACAGCGTTAAGCGCAGACAGTGTTAAGCGCCGGCAGCGTTAAGCGTGCACAGGAACACATTTCTATAAACAACATTAATAAGGCTTGCTGTGTGCAGACGAGGTGAAGGTTTTCGAGTGAACCTGGAACACTCGACTAAAAATGCTTTTTGCTGAAACTGTATGCTGTCGTCCCTCAGCGGGGGGAACAGTGTCGCTGCTTTTGGTGTTAAACAGACAAAATAATAAACAATAAACTGCATTTGGAGGTTTTTGAAAGGAATCGAACGTATTAAGTGTTTGAGGCTTTCTGTAGGTGTGCGTTTATTTTTTGTATGTGTGTATGTGTGTGTATATATGTGTATGTGTGTGTGTCTGTGTGTGTATATGTGTGAATGTGTGTGTCTGCGTGTGTGTGTGTGTGCATGTATAGGTGTGTGTGTGTATGTGTGTGTGTGCATGTGTGTGTGTGTGCATGTGTGTGTGTGCATGTATAGGTGTGTGCATGTATAGGTGTGTGCATGTATAGGTGTGTGCATGTATAGGTGTGTGCATGTATAGGTGTGTGTATGTATAGGTGTGTGTATGTGTGTGTGTGTATATGTGTGTGTGTGTGTATATGCGTGTGTATATACACAGACCAGGCTTGAGGTCCAGTGCAGCGAGAGACTCCGAGTGCAGGAAGTAGAGAGTGGGGCCGACCGTAAACAGCACATAATTATCGTGCCGCTCGTCGAGGATTATGAGGACCAAGTCACCGACCTGAAAACTGTGAGGGGGAAAAAACGTAATTACAAAAAGAAAAAAAAAAGAAAAGTTTTTAAAAAAACAACAAAAAAAAACAAGACTTACTCTCGAATGGCGATTTTCTCCGAATGCCTGGAGGACACGGACGACATGCTCTGGGACATCTGAACAGAGGAGAATGTGAGACGGTTAACATGCTTTCCTTTATTCATGTACAGTGTAATCACATTCACACACCGCTGTCTCTACACATCCCTGATCAATCACTCAAACAGAGAGACAGGTAGAGAAAATGTAGATGGAAAAGAAAATCGCACATTTTAATTGTTTCTGTAAATATCAATATCTTCTGCTAATATTTAATAACATCCAAAATAATCCGTCGCCGGGTGGCGTGATGCAGCCGCCTCAGAGTATCTAAAGAATCGGAACCCACAGCAATCTGGAGATTTACTTCTTTATTAAAGACGCGGACGCTTGACACTTTGACACAGGAGACAAAGTGACCATCATCATCATCACCGCTTTTAATAGATAATGTGGAGCGGCACTGTTGTTACTATAGCAACGATAACATCGATTCCTTAACAAAACCTCTGCTTTGCCTTGGTACAGGACACCGTTTTCGAGCCTGTCTGTATGTGTGTGTTTTTTGTATGTGTGTATTTATGTATGTATATGTGTGTGTGTGCGTGTGTGCATATATGTGTGTGTGTACATGTGTGTGTGTGTGTGTATATATATATATGTCTGTGTATGTGTGTGTGTGCATATATATGTTTGTGTATGTGTGTGTGTGCATGTGTGTGTGTGTGTGTAAATGTGTGTGTATATATGTATGTGCATGTATATGTGTATACATGTGTGTGTGTATGTGTGTATATATTATATATATATATATGTGTGTGTGTGTGTGCGTGTGTGTGTGTGCATGTGTGTGTGCATGTGTGTGTGTTTAAGACCCAAGCTGTTCTTCATTCTCTCCTTCAAAAGGCTGCTTCTGTACATCTGAGATTGTAAAGCGAGTTGTTTTCTTTCTATTTTGGGGTTGTTTTTGTTGTCGTCTTATTTTTTTTTTTTTGGAGCTTTGCCTCTCCGTTCCTTATCTGGAAGGCACTATTCTAGTCTCTCGTCCTTCTTGACACCGTAACATTTTCTTTCGCTCCTCCAACTGGCTAACCGGCAATTTGCGCGCATGACTCCTCATTCACTTTCGCTATTTGCCAACTGCTTCGTACTA
Source organism: Tachysurus fulvidraco (assembly GCF_022655615.1). Lineage (NCBI taxonomy): Eukaryota > Metazoa > Chordata > Actinopteri > Siluriformes > Bagridae > Tachysurus > Tachysurus fulvidraco. The sequence goes on from NC_062520.1 coordinate 30,408,705, forward strand.
GCACCGGAAAAGAGATGACCCGCTGTTTTACGTCCTCGCGGACTAAAATAATAATAATAATAAAAAAAAAATAAACACACACACACACACACACACAGGCATGAATGTTAAAATGAATAATAGGAGGAATAAAAATCCTGATCTTTATCTAGCCCTGTTTTAGTACTGAATGGTAAAATAGTAGACGTGCGGCAGCACACAGTGGATTTAAACACGATAAAGCAGATAGTGGAGGCCAGGGAGTTGGTTCATTTGGTTATAGTGCCACCTAGTGGTGCTTATGAGCGACGCGCTCGTCACGTTAAGTCGAGATGGCGCTCTGAAGGAAATTAACAAATAAACGCTCCTCTGGGTTTCGGCTCTCGCTACCTGTTAAGCTTTTCATCCAAAATAAAATCCATAAATAACAGATTAACCCTGAGCGCAGGACCGCTCCTGAGGGGAAAGCCCATTCAATCACGTTTTAATTAAGGCTTGATAACGTGCTGTTCGCCACCGGCACGATGCTGCGACGCTAATTTAGTGATGCGCTAAATTAACGCTAGATTCGTTCGCTTGCTGATCTTGAGCTTTAGACGGGTGATATAATACGAGTCGTTACAACGGTCATACAGCCGTTATAACAGACACCGGGATGAAAGGAGGCTCCTGTGTGTAGATCACGTACCAGTCTTTGGCTGAGCCTCTTGTTCTCCTCTTCTTTCATGTGCAGGGTCTGTAAAAGAGTCATGGGAGAAAACAATGGCGTCAGTTAACTGTGGCTGTCTAACGGCACAGGACTGGAAGTGTAGAAGAAGATCTGCTCACTCTTTCCAACATCAGTATCCGCTGTTTCTCCTCTGACAGCATCGAGGCGTTATCACTGAGAGAGAGAGAGAGAGAGAGAGAGAGAGAGAGAGAGAGAGAGAGAGAGAGAGAGAGAGAGAGAGAAAAGCAATATCTTAAGGATCCGTTTTCTGTTAGACGCTAAACGTTATTAAACAAACCGGTCAGGTGACGAGTCGAGTGACACACGAGTCAATTCAGAGTCGATTCACTGTCCCTGTGTGATCGGACTCGCTTGGTTCAGTCGTTTTGTCGCGCATCGCTGTGAGTGTTTTAAAGCTTTAAGAACATGAAGCTTGACGCCGTTCTCTCGGTTGTGTCTGATCTCTCTGATCTGATCTCCTGACCTTTCTGCCTCGCTCTTTACAAAGGGTAGATTTTCTGCACCATGACGACGTGTGTATATTTTGCCTTATGTGTATAAAAGCAGACTCTTACTGGACGGTCATCAAGCTCGCTTCGACAGCAGAGTCCACTCTGTCGTCGTCTCGGAGCAGCGCCACAGACCCCAACCTCTCCGGATCCAGAGCAGGCAGAACGGGGCCTTCGGTGGGAACGGGGCCGCACGCTCCGGCCGTCTCTATGGCAACAGAAATGGGATTGGGCACAAAGAAAGCGGAGGAGATGAGGGCGGCGCTCCGGAGGCGGTTCAGCTCCTCCTCTAGGTGTTTCTTCTCCTGCAGGATGGTAGCGCGGTCCTCGGAGAGAGTCTGGATCAGGCCTGAAGGTGAAAAACAAGACCATCAGCCCACAGTCATCATCATCATCATCATTATTATCATCATCATCATCATCCAAACTCTTACTCTTATCCTTCTCCTGCTGTAGCGTCACCTTCTTCAGCTTCTCACTCAGCTCATTGATGATCTGCTCCTTCTTTAATTTCTCCCGCATCAGTACAGTGTTGAAATTAGTCTAGAGACACAAAAGAAAGAAAGAAAAAAAAAAAACACCTTTCATTGCTTACTGTGTTTGGAATCGGTTGTTACTGTCACACACACACACACACACACACAGCGACTGATTAAACGGCCGAATCAGGTGTGTGTGTGTGTGTGAGCGACTTCCTGCCAGATGTGGACCGTGTGGAATCCATTATCTGATTGGTTTGGAGTCAAACGAAGGCATTTAAGCCAGTGGGCAATCGTTTAAGACGGATTCGGGGATGCGGTGTTATTGTTTTGAAATATTTTAATAGGAGAAAAAAACTTTAACTTATTTTTTTAAGTGTTAAAGATGAAATTATGATTTTTCACTTGTACGTCCACCCAAGACCCTCTCATTTCATCGTACAAGATCTACAGGAAGTCAGCCGTGTGTGTGTGTGTGTGTCTCCTACCTGCTGCTCAGCGATCAGTGAGGTCTTCAGGTTCTGCAGCTCCTCATTCTTCTTCTTCTCCAGCAGCTCCAGCTTGCCCAGGAGACACGCCTTTTCTTCGTCCAGCCTCTGCTGCAACGAGACGTCCCCGGCTTCGCTTTCTCCAGCCGCGGCTCCTCTGCGACGTCACAAACGTCAGGTTTAGCGGTTTTACATCAGCGTAAATTCAAAGCAAACCAAGAAAAAATATATAAAATACAGCAGAACATCAACAGACTAAATATACTGGATGGCACGAGAACTAAAAATAAATAAATAAATAAAAATTTGGAAAACACAAACCAAAAAAAAAAAAAAACTAAAACACTAAACTGAGGTCATTCATTTTCTACCACTTATCCGAACTTCTCGGGTCACGGGGAGCCTGTGCCTCAGGCGTCATCTGGCATCGAGGCAGGATACACCCTGGACGGAGTGCCAATCAACCTACCATGCATGTCTTTGGACGGGGGAGGAAACCGGAGTACCCGGAGGAAACCCCCGAGGCACGGGGAGAACATGCAAACTCCACACACACAAGGCGGAGGTGGGAATCGAACCCCCGACCCTGGAGGTGTGAGGCGAACATGCTAACCACTAAGCCACCCCTATGCTGAGGTCCTTAAACTCAAATGTATTTTTCTTACTTGTTGACATTTGTTTGTTATATTATTCTAGTCAGTTATGTAATTAGGTGCTTGATGAAAAATGTTTACTTGTCAGCGGATTGTCTTTCCTCAAGTAGTTTGATTTTTCCCAACAGCCTCGCTTCCATCTCCTCTTTCTGCAGTAAGGTGTCTTTCCCTTCCTCCACTGCTCTCCGGGCCTCCAGACGCTCCTGCTCCAGCTGCCCTGACAGGAGGGTGTTTACGGCCTGCAGGTCGCCGATGACGGCTCGCAAGTCTCGCTCTTTATCCTCGAAAGCCGTCTGATCCTCGTCTCGAGCCTTGGATAAGTTTTTGATCTGGTCCTCCAGCTGGTGCTGGATCTCCTGCAGACGTTCCTCGCAGTCCTTCTCGGCGTCCTGAGACTTCTGCTTGAGTGCAGAGAACTCCTGTCGCAGCAGCGTGCTCTCCTCGTCGTGCCGCTCCACCAGCTCGGAGATGCAGTGGTCCTTCTCGAGGCGCATTAGAGCACGCAGCTCGGCGAGGCCTTGATCGTGCTCCTCGTTCTTCTTCTGTAGCTGCTTCGTCAGTGCCTCGACTTGCTCTTGGAGATTCTTTGTCCGTGACTCCATCTCAGCCTTGAGTGCCTCCTCCTGCTGGTTCTTGGCTTCCTCGTATTGCACGCGCAGGTCGTCCATCTCAGTCTCTTTAAGTGCTATTTCCACTTCGAGTTTGCATCGGGCGTCGGCCAGCTCGCCGATGCGTGCCTCGTAGTCCTTAAAGCACCACTCGTGCTCCTTGCGCTCCGTCAAGTGTGCTTCTGTGAGTTCCTTCAGTCTGGCTTGGTTCTCAACGGTTAAGGCATCAAGAGCACTCTGGCTGTTGCGTTGAAGGATCTCCATTTGCGCTTGGTGCTCCGTTTTCAACCGAGCTTCCAAGTCTTGGAGACGGTTCTTCTCTGCGTTCTCCATTTCTCTGCGCATCTTCTGCTCGATCTCGACCTGCAGGCGATCGAGCTGGCCGGCAAGAGCGTCTCTGGAATGCAGGGCCTCTTGGAGTGCCTTGCTGCGCTCGGAAAGGTTCCACTCCAACTCCTGGACGGCCTGCTGGTGGCTGCCGCGTACCTCCTGCAGCAGGCGCTCCCTCTCGCCTTCCATCTGAGCCAGCTCTTTCTCTTTCCTCTCCACAAGCCCTTCGAGCTCGAGCATGGCCCTCTGGACGTCCCGGACGATCTTGTGGTTCCCTTCCAGCTCGTCGGTAAGCCGGAGGATGTGCTTTTCGTGATCATCCTTCAGCTTTCGGAGCTCGCTCTGGTGCCCCTCGGAGAGTTCCTCTTCCCGACAACGTCTACTGGTGTCGATTATCCCATGGATTTCTGCGCTCATCTTCTTCAAGGCAAAAGCAAAGTCCCGCTGCTCTTTTAGAACGAGTCCCTGGAAATGACAGAGGTCATCCTTAACTTTCCTCATGTTGCTCTGCGACTCCTCGGCAGCCGAACGGTACCGGTCTATGGTCAGCTTGAGGGTCCTGATTCTGGAGTTCTCTCTCTCAAGCATGGTCGTATCCTGGATCCTTTTGCTGTCTATAGCGTTGATGACCGAGGAGTAAAGGGACTCGACCATCATCTCGGGACTTGTTGGGTCGCTGATGGGATTGGGCGAGGTCACGTTCCCTTCGATGACGAACTCGTTCACTGCCGACATGAAGTCGGACTCCGGGCTCTCGGCTAAAGAGTCCAGGTCCAGAGAACCCTGATGGAGCACAGGGTCCATATTAGGATGTCCTATGGTCTCAAAGTCAAACGTATGAGCGTCTATACTGTCAGGGGACAGGTCTTCTAACGGAGCTGGAAGGGAGAGCGGCTGAGTGGGCGGAGACTGTATACTGAGCGCGGGCGGGGTTCTAGAGGAGGTGGGCGTGGTCTCTGATCTGCATTCCGAGCTGGGTCTGTGTGCACTCTGGCTACCAGAAACCTTCAAAGTTCAAAGCGAGAATTGTCGTAAGAGGAGGACACGGATGTTAAAGGCATTTTTGATGGGGGGGAAAAAATTATTATTATTTTTTTTTTTACCTGCAGTTCGCTCAGTAAGTCTGTGATGGTTTGAGACATCTCGTCTACACTCCGAGCTGCTTGTACTAACTGATGAAGAGCTTCTCTGTGGCACTTTAACGGCTCAAAATCACATAGTGATGGAACCCTAAAGGGAAACAGACGTTATTTTCAAGTACAAATACCAGCGCCTTTAAGACGAGGTCATTAAAAGTAGCCGAGATTTTATTGGTGCTTTAACCGAGGGACTGTTTAGCCCAGGAAACGCATCTTAGGAAGCCCATAAACTTTAAGTACATCTTGTTGTTCCTTTTCGCTCGGGCCACTCTGTACCGCTCGCTAATCACTGTCCTCTAACGGGACATTCTCGTCTCTTTCGTTCCTAACGAAGCGGTCGGGTTTTTATCTTACCGACTCCTCGTGTGCTTTTATTTCACCTGAGAAAAGGCTGCACTTCTGCAGGACAGCAGCTCTTCAGATACTGCAGGTCAGTCAGGGAAATATCCGGAAGCTCAAAGTCAAACTTGCGAGGCTTTCTTGTCTGGAAGAACGAAGAAGAAGAAAAAAAACGAGCAAGTGAAAAAGCAATCTGAGAAGAAGGGGAAAAAAATAGAGAGAGAGAGAGAATTATAAGCTATACTATGACACGTTCAAACACTCACGCAAAATGATGAGCTAGGCCACGAGTCAAGTCCACGGAACAAGCGATTTCTGAGGAACGACTTTCCTACGAGGCAAAAAAAATAAATTCAGAGGCGGATTTTGTAAACTGGCTCCAGAACCTCTGTGCTCTTTATCCATATTTACATGAGGCTCAGCAGATTTGCGGAGAACACAAACGGTAAGCTCGTACTTACTGAACAGCTTGCCAAAAGTCTCCCTTTTGGCCTTCTCTGCCTCGTAGAGGTTTTTCCCATCTTTCACCAGGGCACTGGCCCACTGTGGAAACACAGATCAGAGAAAGTGTTGCTGTACGGCGCGAGTGCTACATGCTGCTAGGGATACAACAGGAATACTTTGGATGTTCGGTGTGGTTTCGGGCAAGTTTGTGCTGGACTAAAGTGCTACATTAACACTGAGTAGTATGTGCTGGGGGTGTTGATGAAACGGGATGTTGACTTACCACCGCGTCCAAAAACATGAAATGTTAATGAATCTTTTTTGTGTCGTTAAAGGTGCGGTCTCCGTTGTTTGAAAGCCAATGTTGACATTTGAAATCACCAAAACAAACACGCCCCTAACCCAAACGGGTCCCACCCCTGTATCGATAGCTCCGCCCACACATACGTAACCCAGGCGACTAACAGAAAGAAACGTGTCTTTATCATAGCTGAAGGGAAGAACAATACGATTGTAGATAAACAAACAAGCAAAAATGCCACACAAGCATAATGATGTAAAGGACAAAGGCATATATTAGTTCTGTGTAACAAAGCAAAACCAACGTTACTCACCTATCGAGAAGGAAAAAAGCGCCTCGGAGTCTTAAGTAAAGTCGGCCACATATTCACAGGTCGGAGTTTCCCGAGTCGATAACTCCTGAGCTAAACGCTGTTACTACACAAAACGCGGTTGTAGCTGCCTCTCTACATTACTACGATAGAAAAGAGGTGTTATTTGTGTAGTAACAGCGTTTAGCTCAGGAGTTATTGACTCGGGAAACTCCAACCTGTGAATATGTGGCCAACTTCCTGCTCCTTCAGTTCTCTCCAGCGCTGGAAAGCTGATCCTATATTAACACGTTCTACTTCTTGTCCTTATCGTAAGTCTTTCTTCTCTTTCTTTCTTTGTTTTTATCCTCCATGTCAACGTTAAAACTGCTTTCTGCTAATGTCACACATGCGCACTGAACACTCTCTCCGCCCATATCGACAAGCCCCGCCCCTTTCCGCTCATTGGCTACACGTTTGTTTGTCGTCCCGACTCAGTTTTCTGAAGCATTTCTCAAACGACGGAGACCCCACCTTTAAAGCATACATCAGTGAGTTACAGATCTCCTCACCTCTCTGTAGTGTTTAACGAACATTTTCCGGCGCACCACCTCCACCACGGCCAGGCAGTACATCTGTGGGACGGTACTGAGGGCCTCCACCACGCGCACGCGCTCCAGCAGCTCGGTCAGGAGGCGCAGCAGCGCTTGTAGCTTCTCGCCATTCTGATCCGCATGCAGCATCACGTAGCAGCACCATCTACAAGCAAGACGTGGTTAGAAATGTGTGTCTAATGATAATATACTGACCCCACATCTACCTGAACCGGATTAACCCTATAGACACCGGGACCGTCCTTACTTGAGACGGACTTGCAGGTTGTTAGCCAGTTCCTGTTTGGCAGTCGTGCACTTCTGCTTAATGTCCAGCAGCTTCCTGTGGTTGGTCAGCATGATCATCAGCTGATTGGCGTGACTCAGACACAGGTCGGGCAGCACCGAGTTGTCCTTCAGGTTTTCAGCCCTCATCTGATTGGCTAAAAATCCCTGAGGAGAAGAACATCGTGACTAATGTAAAGAAAGGTGATAAATTAGGTGATAGATAAAGATGTGCAAAACAAACTACTGGGGAAAATAAATAAATAAACAAACGCAAACGGCGTACCTGAGCGAGCTCCTTCTGTTCGTTCACTAGCTTTTTGCAGCTGGCGATCATTTGGTCGAGTGCGTACAATCTGTCTTCCAGCCCCTTTATGGCTTTCATGTTTTGATTATCCAGTTTCGTAATAGTGTCCCGGCACTCGCCGAGAAACGGCTGAATAATCCGCGGGTCGAGCTACAAAAACAAGAACGCATCCTGACATGAGACAATGACAAATGCAAATCATTACAAAACGTTATGCAAGTAACTTTAACTATG